>NC_047112.1:29825976-30114147 GCF_902500255.1 Thalassophryne amazonica | reverse complement strand
AAACCATATGGATTTGAAACACTTGTGATTACATCAGACATGCTTGAACCCTCGTGGGCATGTCAGAGTTTTTTCACGCCTGTCGGTTACGTCATTCGCCTGTGGGCAGTCTTTGAGTGAGAAGTCGCCCACCCTCTCGTCGATTTTTTTCATTGTTTAGGAATGGCTCAGAGAGTTCTGCTTTGTTTGATAAAATTTTTTTCAAAAACTGTAAGGCACAACTGAGTGGACACCATTCGATAAATTTAGCTGGTTTTCCTTGAAAATTTTAACGGCTGATGAGAGATTTTGGTCTGGTAGTGTCACTTTAAGGATGGCCCACGGCACCTGAAAGCGATCTGCGCGCCGAGGCAGCGTCATGTCGCTGTTTCAAGTTGAAAACTTCCACATTTCAGGCTCTGTTCACCCAGTAACTCGTCAGAGAACAGAGAACTTTCAGAAGAAGTCGGCATGAGGAGTTTATGCGGACATTCCACTGTTAAAGGTCATTTTGTAATGAAAGAACGTGCGGGCAGAGTCGCATGTCAGGCCGCACCCGACCGCGGAGGGTCGCGACAGGAAAAACACCTCCGTTGGAAAACTTAACGGGCAAGTTGGAACATGCCCAACTGTTAAACAATTTCTCAGTTACTCACTTGTTGAAAGGCATCAAAAGCCGCCTGAATTTTACAAATGGTTTTCAACACGGAGGTGTTTTTCCTGTCGCAGCACACACAGATTTGTGGCGTCGTCACGGAAACGACTTGGCGAATTTGCGCGCACGTTCTTTCATTACAAAATGACCTTTAACAGTGGAATGTCCGCATAAACTCCTCATGCCGGCCTCTTCTGAATCTTCTCTGTTCTCTGACGACGTCCTGGGTCAACAGAGCCTTAAACTAGGATGATTTCAGCTCGAAACAGCCAGACGACGTCGCCTGGGAGCGCTGCGCGACGTCCCGCTCCGTGGGAAGTCCTTAAAGCGACAGAAACACCCCATAATCTCTCATCAGCCGTTAAACTTTTCACAGAAAACCAGCTGAATTTCTCGAATAGTGTCCACTCGGATATCCCTCACAGGTCCTGAAAAAAGTTTGATAAAGCAACGCGCGCCGTCTCGAGCAGTGTCTCAGACAAAGGAATTCAGTCGAGAGGGCTGGACCAGTGCTCACTCAAAGCCTGCCCACAGGGAAATGACGTCGCCGACACGCGTGAAAAAACTCACGCATACGCATGAGGGTTCAAGCATGATTGGTGTAATCGCATGTCATTCAAATCCATATAGTTTTTTTTTTTTTTTTATAAAACTGCCGGTTAGTTTTATAAGATACCTCGTATATATATATATATATACTCAACAAAAATATAAACGCAACACTTTTGGTTTTGCTCCCATTTTGTATGAGATGAACTCAAAGATCTAAAACTTTTTCCACATACACAATATCAACATTTCCCTCAAATATTGTTCACAAACCAGTCGAAATCTGTGATAGTGAGCACTTCTCCTTTGCTGAGATAATCCATCCCACCTCACAGGTGTGCCATACAAAGATGCTGATTAGACACCATGATTAGTGCACAGGTGTGCCTTAGACTGCCCACAATAAAAGGCCACTCTGAAAGGTGCAGTTTTGTTTTACTGGGGGGGGGGGATACCAGTCAGTATCTGGTGGGACCACCATTTGCCTCATGCAGTGCAACACATCTCCTTCGCATCATCCGTGAAGAGAACACCTCTCCAACGTGCCAAACGCCAGCGAATGTGAGCATTTGCCCACTGAAGTTGGTTACGACGACGAACTGGAGTCAGGTCGAGACCCCGATGAGGACGACGAGCATGCAGATGAGCTTCCCTGAGACGGTTTCTGACAGTTTGTGCAGAAATTCTTTGGTTATGCAAACCGATTGTTTCAGCAGCTGTCCGAGTGGCTGGTCTCAGACGATCTTGGAGGTGAACTTGCTGGATGTGGAGGTCCTGGGCTGGTGTGGTTACACGTGGTCTGCGGTTGTGAGGCTGGTTGGATGTACTGCCAAATTCTCTGAAACGCTTTTGGAGACAGCTTATGGTAGAGAAATGAACATTCAATACACGAGCAACAGCTCTGGTGGACATTCCTGCTGTCAGCATGCCAACTGCACGCTCCCTCAAATCTTGCGACATCTGTGGCATTGTGCTGTGTGATAAAACTGCACCTTTCAGAGTGGCCTTTTATTGTGGACAGTCTAAGGCACACCTGTGCACTAATCATTATGTCTAATCAGCATCTTGATATGGCACACCTGTGAGGTGGGATGGATTATCTTAGCAAAGGAGAAGTGCTCACTATCACAGATTTCGACTGGTTTGTGAACAATATTTGAGGGAAGTGGTGATATTGTGTATGTGGAAAAAGTTTTAGATCTTTGAGTTCATCTCATACAAAATGGGAGCAAAACCAAAAGTGTTGCGTTTATATTTTTGTTGAGTGTATATATATATTCTATTTCTACCTCATTTTCTTATTTTATTGTATTGCTACAAGATTGCTTATCCTTGTACATGCTGTTTGATGCACATCTTCCTCCACTCGCACTCATTTTGTGTGTTTTTTAAGAGCTGACGTAACGTGAATTTCTCCACTGTGAGATCAATCTATCTTATCTTCCTCACAGTAAAAACTGACAGCTGAAATCTCTGAGATAGTTTTATGTATCCTTCCCCTAAACCTTGATGTTGACCAGTCTTTGTTTTCAGGTCATTTGAGAGTTGTTTAGAGGCTGCCATGTTGCCACTCATTAGAAGAGATGCAACGAGGGGAACATTTGCAAATGGCCACCTTAAATACCCTTACTCGTGATTAGATTCACCTGTGTAAGGGGGTCAAGGGTCAATGAGCTTACCAAACCAATTTTGTGTTCCAATAATTAGTGCTAAAAGTATTCAAATCAATAAAATGGCAAGGGTGCCCAAATTTATGCACCGTCCCAATTTTGTTTAAATAATTATTGCACACTTTCTGTAAATACTAGAAACTCCATTTCACTTCTCAAATATCAGTGTCTTTGTCTGCTATATGATATATTTAACTGAAATTTCTGATCCAGACAACCAATGATTTATAAAGGAAAATCATGAAAATTATCAGTGGTGCACAAATCTTTGCATACAACTGTAAGTTGCAGGGCTTCTCAAACTTGTAAAAATAACAGCGAATGAACTCCGGAAAATACGGTAGATATGTATCCCTTCTTTAAACTCCAGAACTAAAATGCGAATGGGAAATGTTGCATACACAAGTGTATAAAAATGCTACTTCATTACAAATTAATAAATCATGCTACCCCAGTATCTCAAGTTGTGTTTATCGGCCCTGCCTATTGGTTTATTTGTACCTACGCTAGGAGACACCCATCTTAGAATCCCTGACGTCAGAGGCAGCTTTCCCCACTACAACGTCAGCTGATGTGGACACCCGCAGCCCTTCGCCTCCTCTCTCAGTCTCTGGAAGTGAGACAAGCAGCATCATGCAAAAGCTCAAGAAAATGCATTCTCACATGAATGAAAAGTAAGAGCATCTTCTGTATTTCTGTATTAACAGTTTCTTCTGTCTGCGTATTGACAGCTTTTCCAGCGCAATCTCAGAAGCTCACTTATTTTCAACATTTCGTAGTGTGTATGTGGTCGAGTAATAGACTTTGTGGAGTAAGATTTAAACTCCCGACTTAAACCTTTGGGGTCGATGGATGCGCCGGCACATCTAAATGTAGTTTTCGTAGTGTTTTTAGTAATAGTTCAGCGATGAAACTTCACAGAGACTTCATTCCACCACTTTCCACCACAAATTCTCACCTGTAAAATGGATCTCTTCTCTAGACGGTTTGTCTCATGGCCAATTCTAGAGGCCGGAGAATTTCACATGGTCTGCCTGCTGCAAGAGGCTGCAACGTCTGTTATTGGCAAATCCTCACTCAAAAGCACCAGTAAATGCTCATGAACTCTCAAAGAATGGCCTGTTGACCTGAAACCACTCTTCACTTTTATTTAGTCTTGGAGACAAAGAACATAATTGTGGAAAAATGTCGAGGTATTATTTTCTTCAGTAATGATGCAGTAAATTTTTTTCAAGGTAGCGATGGATATTTTTTCATGTCAATTTAATCACAAATGTATTTTATTTATTCAAAAGGGAGTTGATAGGTAGGAAAGATTTTTTTTTAAGTACTGTTTTAGAATGCTTCATATCTCTGCCATGTAGTTCCCAGAAGGTGGCACAGCTGCACTACACAGCACATATTTCATTTTTTTTAAATTGATCATTTTCATATATGACATTACTTTTGTGACCTGCAACCTTTAGTAAACCCATTTCAAACACCAGAACAGTTTGTTCACATGAATAAAAAAAATGTATCACTAATGATGTGAAGAATTTCTTAAATATGTTTTAGATTTTCATCCTGGAGCTAAATTATATCTTTTACAAAGTGTTTTTTTGTCAATTATATGTCTCACTTTCAGAAAGCTATAATTTTAAACATTTTTGTGTGCCACACGTAGGCATTATACTAAAAGAAAGTATAATAAAGTGGGAATTTTTGAAAATATTGTAAAATTGAGAATATGCCCTTGGACTCCAGAGGGATAAAGACCTGGATTTGATGCCAGGTGTGCCAACTGAAGACTATCTGTCTGTACAAGACACTTCATCTGCATTGACCCAGGCCACCAAGTTCTCAATGGCTACCGACCTGGGCTGTGATACACTAGCATTCCATCCAGGGGGAGTCGTTCCACCTGATTTTCAGTTGTGGCTTTCATGATTGGTACTCACGTTCTTTACATACCAAATATGCTTCCACTTATCAGCCTGACCATGGTCATGTTTGGCCAAAAATAAGGTGTGGCCAGGCACTCTGCAAGTGGAAAGCAATTGTGAGGATGCAGAAAGCATTTGTGCCAATAAATTTAGCAAATGTGTTTACTAAAATCCAATACAGTACCTTGTGCTGAAAAGGGCACAATAGCACATCATAGGACCATGAAATGCAACTGAGTACAATTAACAGAGGGCAAGTGGATGAATAGGGCAAGGATAAGTTTTCACAGGGGGATTTGGACTTTAAACATGATTTTAGAAGATGCTGCAGATTGCTCATAATATAGATATATAACAACTCTTGCTTTAATTTAAAAAAAAAAAAAAGTATTACAAACACTAATCAAACACTCAAGCCTTAACATAAAAAAAGCTTACTTGTTTCACATTGCACAGATAGTGTGCATGACAGCAAAAGTCTAAAGATGGACTGAACAGTTTGCAACTTATTTTAAAAGTACTGCAATTAATTTTCCTCAGTACGTCCATTCATTCAGGAATTTCCATGCATAGTTCCTCTCATATCATCATCTGTGTGTGAAGCAGATGTAGCAAGTTTTAAAGGATTTAATGTTCATGTATGTGTTAATTCAACTGTCATGTCATCTTCCAGCATTATGTCTCCATATGCTGTGTCCACACAAATCCTGCATTTCCTTGCCAGAAATCCTCTCTTACCTCTTACTTGCATTACACTTAATACCACACTACATATAAAAGTGTTAAATTGTTGCATGTGACTTTTTTTTTCATCTGGTGCTGTAAGAAAATTATTAAAATGCCCTTGAAAACTTCACAGCACAGATGTGAGCCTAATTATCACTACCTTATATGGACAAAGGTATTTACAGATAAAATCAGAAATTTAATTCATGATGCATTTTCATTATTCTGTCTGGGATCATTTACCTTACTGATGCTTTTGGCTGTTTGACGTCAACACGATCTCTGTCCACTTTTATGTTTCTCACATCTACATGAAATGAAGATGACGTTATGTGTTTCTTAGATCAGGTTAACAATAAGTACATTGCACCCTCCACTGGATAAAAGCTGTAATTTATTTTCACTGAAAAAACTACAGTGAAGCAAATTAATTTGAAATATGTAGCTCTGGAATTTTAAAAAATCAATGTGAATATCAGAAAATCAAGTGTTGCAATAGTGAATCATTGACTCTTTCTGACAGTAATATTATAAGCTTCCAAAGTCAGATATTTTTAAATATTTATGTAGAGGCTTTAGTTTGAAAACTAAAAGCAGCTTGACACTTGCACGAATTTGATCTCACCCCCCCCCCCATTGGCATGCAGTCTTGTGTGCCAGTCCGTAAACTTGTCGTAAACTGTATGTGAACTATGCGTGGCTGTGTGCCACTGCACAAAGAATATTTTGAAATGTTCAAAATTTCTGGCATGCACAAGTTTCGTGCCTCTTGCGTGAACTAGCAACTAGTCGTGAACATTGCGCAACCTATTCGTAAACACTGTGTCATTGCACACACGGCATCTGAATCTGAAATTAGATTATGAAGAGATGCTACGTCTGTAATAAACAACTTTACAGATACATTATCTAACTCATAAGAATGAATGAAAATTCAGCTTTTTTACCAATCCATTACAATATATAGATTCTAAAGAATTACATTTTGAGAGAAGATTCCAAATGCGTTCTCCACCACATGAGACAACCTGCAGCTGTAGGTAATTTCTCTGTGATTCTAGGAGCGATGAGAGAATGGTTTCATCAGCCACGTTGTGAGAGAAAAAGTGTCACCGGCTATGAAATTATATGATACAGGCTTTATTTTATAAAGCGTGGCGACAAAGTGGGATGCATTGACACACATTGCATGGCAGTGTGGGGATCAAATTCGTGTAAGTGTCAAGGTGGCTTAACTCATCTGGTTGACTCAAGCTAAAGGTAAATTCGATGCATATCTTTTTTCCTATTAATGTGCTGTGGCTGCATAGCTCTGAAGACAAGTATGTTTTTGCTTCTGTGTTTTGTTTTGTTTATATGGGTAGGCATTTATGGGCATGTGAATTTTGTTTGTTTAGTTATTTATTTTTAGGTTTTTCCTTCTTGTTCCCAGTATCTAATATGCACTTTGAGTAAATGAGGGTGCTGAGAATTTGAAGAGATTTGTCAGAGCTAAAAGCTTGGGCAAGTGATTGTTGAGCCTCTCATACTGTGGCTGCATGCACCAACAAGTGGGTTAATTGGTTAATTGCCAGAGATTATCATTTGTAGCTTAGCTAATTTAAAACATCTAAGAAAAAAAACAAACAAACCCTGCACTGACCCACTGCCGAGTGATTTCCACAGGGCATTTCGATCAGTCAGTCTTGTTTGGTATGTTGACCTCAATTTATTATGCTGTTAACTGCATCATTACTTTCCATTTGTTTGTAAATGTCACCTTACTGTAATTTGTTTTAGGCTCAGGGCTACTGGTTCATCTTTTGTTTATCACAAGCTGATTTTTTTTTTCTGTATAACACGCACCTTGCTGCTGGCACACTGGGTTTTTCAAAGACTGTTAAAAAGTCATTTTTATTATGAAGCAGTACAAAAACAACACTGCACACTTTTGGTGAAACAAAACCACATTTGCTCATGCTGTTCTTCTTTCTCCCCTTCTTCTTGTTTTTATTTTTCTCTTTTTTGTGTGTTCACTTTTTTGTGCTCTTCCTCTTACGTTGTGTTTTGTGCCTTTCTGTGCTCTCACTCGTGTGGCTCATTTTATTATTTATTTATTTCTCCTCCCACGTGTGCTGTAGACACTGTTCTCCTGTCCACTGCTTCTTCTCTGTGTTTACGGCCCAACACTGGGCATCCCTCAGTGTCTGTCTTCCCAAACTCGACCCTAAATTGCAGCTCTTTATCAACAACCAGTTGGTCAGGTACTGTACATTGCTCTTCCCCAGCACCTTCATCCTGCCCTGCTTCACGCCCAACCCCATGGAACATGCTTGTGTTTATCCATTGGCACTGGGCTCCTGTGGGGGTGGAATGCTGAATGAGTGATTGGATGCGTTACATTGTTTGGGGGTTCTGTGATGTCTTTAGTGGATTTTAAGGTGTTGTCACACAATGGCGGATTGAGTAAACTGATTAGTAACGGTTTGAAAAAATTTATCCTGTGGTGTCCGGCGGATTTGGGGCTTTGATGGACTGATAATGTCACATTTGCACTGGCAACACAAAGCTGCATTCAGCCGAGCGATTTTCCCAGTTTCAAGGCATACTTACATGCACGCTGTGGGGGGGGATTTGAGCGGGATCCGCCAAGGTCTGAATGCAAATGTAGCTAAAATCTGGCTAGCTTGGAGATCATGACATCATACTTCCTCACTGTGCTTGTGCACTGACAGCATCCTCTCCGCTGTCGTGACAATCAATGCAGCTGCAACATCGAGGACAGCAAACAACCATCTTTCTCTGCAGCTCCTTCTCACCAAGAGAATCCACCAGAGTGCGCACTGGAGTCCAGATCCACACGCACACAGCCGCACAATGAACAGCCTGTTGCTGAGTTAGGAACTGTCCTGTCTCCCCTGGTGCTAAATTCAGCTTTGGCCAATCAAAAGTCCAGTCTGAAGCATCGGACTACCACAGGGGATGAAGGCACAAGTATAGTAGAAGTAACAAACACATACAAAACAAAACAAGAAACAAACGTGCAACCAGCGCTCAAAGTTTTGCGGATGTACAGAACTTTCTGACGGGCACGCTGGACATCAGCTGACAAGGAACACATTTAATGAATGAGAAAAGGGTTTGTGGTAGAACAAAAACTAACACAAATGGATACCTTACTCATACGTTTCCTCAGTCCATCATAGTTTGAGTGACACTTTAGTTTCTAGGATTAAATTTGTCAGTGGGAGGTGTTGAAGTGAAAGTGCCCAAGGAATGCTACCTGGCTGAAATAAGATAACCTTTGACAAATTGAGTTTAACTGCAAGATTTTGTAATTGTTTGCAATAACTTGCTGTCAATGAGACATTTGACAGTGACGATGACAAAAAGTGGTCACAAATTGTAGATGCAGATTTTAACCTTGTTAAGGTTAGATGTTTATTTTTGCTAGGAGCCTTCCTTGTTCCATAGAAATCTCAGCCTCAGTGCTGCAATTTCACTTTAACTGTTGAAGAATTTGGGAATCTTCCCTTTTGTTTTCTCAAACTTCCCACAATGGATGATAAAATTGCAGTGTGCTTCTTTTCAGTGACTTTTCCATCATAGCCATCAGCTACTTATTCATTTGATAATCATTTATAACTTTTTTCTGAGATGGCATTATAACCAAGAAGTAAAGGATTTATGCTGCTTTTGTGCTAGCTTTGTACAGCATGCTTTAGCTGAGTCAGATTGTAATCTTATATATCAACTGTATGCTGACACCAGTGAATACCTGTACTGACCAGTAAAGCTGTGACTTGGCCTGTGACCACATTGTCACACCTCCCAGCTTTCACCAAATGTGCTAGGTCATGATCATATGTCATCCTCATGTAAGCAATGCAGCATCACCAGTCAGTCACTCCCCGACCATTTTATCATTCAAGATGAAAGTAATTGCATTCTTTTGGCTTCTCCCTTTTTGCCACAGCAGCTCTGATATGGTTTTGCATGTTCACTTGGCACGGGTTTTACACTGGATGCGCTTCCGGATGCAATTCCACATGACATGGAGAGTGGGCACGGGTGGTCTGTAACTGGGAACCTTATGTTTTGAAAGCAAGTGCACTGACCACTTGGATACCACCATGCCACCAACATTGAAGACAAAAAAACAATGTTTGTTAATGGAAAACAGAATTATGTTAAAAAAAAAAAAAACCTTTAAGAATGACAACATGCATGCTAAATGCTGCATGTCATTCCTGTTTTATGCCACCAGCTCCACTCTACATCATGTGATTAAAGTCATATTTACCCACACATTCACTGTGCCTGACCAGACTGTATGGAAACACCAATCTCATCATGGTGCAGCTTAGGTATCCCGTCTATATGGGAAGTGAAAAAAGAGAGGTCTGTCTCATTAATTAAGCTATTAAATCTGAGCCAACCCTTTGTTTTAGGTAACAGCTGCATCGGTTATGGTAAATATAAATTACCATTGGCTTTTTGATATTAAAATTGACCAGAAATTGTTATATATTTAATCTTTTATTTATTTATTTAATTTTATTTTGGTCAGGGGAGAACTGAAAGTGGAAGAAGTCATTCATAAGGGCCAAGTTGTTTAATTGTAGGGGGGGCCTCTTTAAAAAAAAAAAAAAAAAAAAGTCTGTCGACTAACTGCTGCAAATGTTTGAAGTATGTGGCTGCAGCCAACTACAGTCCAACCCCTGGGATTCTGTTTCATGCATGAACCTGACCTCAGTATTTCTATGCTTTTCTTTCCTGTTTTGTGTAATCATCAACTAATACATTGTTTGTTGGTTGGGAGCTTTGTGTATTTATGTGGATTATCCTTCCAGGGAAAGAAATGTGTCACGCATGGTTCTGTGTGCTCACTTTTCTGTGTGTGCTGGACAGAGGTTTGCTGTGAAAATTGGATGTTCGGGTGATTTGGGTCTACTTGTCTCTGATCACTGTTAATAGTTGCTCTTGCTCAGTGTCTCACCTCCTTTTTTTTCTCCCTCTCATTGCTGCTCTTGTTCATTTCAACCTCTTTTGTTTGGGGAGTTTTTAACCCCCTACACTTCCATTTCCAAACTTTTTCTTTAACTCTTACCTATAATCTTTTTTCTTCTGCTCATTTCTTATCTTTCTGTTCTCTGTCCCTTTTTCCTTTACCCTTCCCCCACATCAGGTTCTTGACCAAGCGGGAACAGCAATTGATGCAGAGGCGTTACAGAGCTGAGGAGCTGCTGCAGTGGAAACAGCGACTGGACCAGGAGGAAGCAGAGGTCCGTAGGATGGAGAAGGAGGCCCTGGCTGTCTATGGTCAGGAGACACCTCGAGGCAGTAACATGGGGCAGGCTCAGCAAAAGGAAATCTCTAATACTGGACCCAGCCATCATCAAATCTCAGAGCAAAGAACTCATGATGAGAAAGGTGAATACATGAACCATTACTTAGTCATTTTCATAATAAAGACTGCCCATTGTCATGTTTTGGAAGTCAAAAAATGTGTACTGGGGCACTGAAATGCCATATCTTGTGGCTGCACCACATTCATCACCATCCAAATAACCAAATAAAGATGTCTTGATGTTTGTCTTCCATGTTTTCAGACTATGTGGGTGATGGTGCCTGTTCAACTACGTCAGAGTCCAGTATACACACAGAGATTGTGGGATCTCAGCAACCTGGCATCTCACCTACAGAACAGCCTGCATCTGCCCCTGACACAACTGTGTTCTCAATACAGAGGAGCCTTAGAGATTACACTGATGACTTTGCATCTTCTTTCACATCACCTGGTGTACAAGTAAGACTAAAAGTATTTGCTGATCTGTATTTTCATTTTGTCCTGATCAAAGGTGTGTCAAAGATACATTTGCATTTTGGTTGTACTTCATTTATGGTCATATTAACTCTGCAAACTAACCAGATGTGTGAACATCAAACTACATGAACTGTCAGGTAGTTTACCTGTTATAAGTACTGACATCCTGCAGCATTAGCGCACTATGTGAACTCAGAGGAAAATCCATGTAAACCTTATAATTACTATAAAAAACAATTATCAGGCTGTTTATTTTGATGAAATGAGTGCGTTCTGTCAGTAATGTACCACTGATATTAGATTTTGTCTAAATTGAAAAAATGAACCCTAAAACTAAACTGAAGCCAGATTCATTGTTGTAAAATGTTACCGTTCTTGTGATCATAGTTGACTGAAATAAACGAGGTTTACAGTTTTGAACATCGAATCACGCTGTAGCCGTCTGTGACCTTTTGCGGGAGCTTGCAGTCTGTCTGTAAATGCCATCAAAATGTGCAAGAGTTTACAGATTGGAATGTAAATAGAAGAGCACATCGTCTGAAGATACTGGTGATGCTGTTTGTTTTGCTTTCTGGTTTGAAAGACAAGTAGAAGTGTTGCTGCTTTTTTGTTATCTGCACTATGTCAAACTATTCTTTGATATTAAGCCTGTGCTGAAGTGCTGTCATAATCTGTAGTAATGCATCTCCCCCCCCCCCCCCCCCCCCCTTTTAGTCTTTTCAATCTCCTCCACTTAAAGGGAGCATCAGCAAAGCTACCTCTCATTTAGAAGATGGCAACAAAACCAAGATGCAATTTCGCCCCATCTCCCGGACTGGCAGTCCGGCACAAGCTCAGGCCCGCTCTCAATTCACAGAGTCATCTGTAAGCATACAGGCTGGTAAGTTGTCCAGTGCCCCAACACACAGACAGGGAATTTTTGACTTTATTTGTGGTATGTTTGCAAATATACGAGATCTCAATAGTTCCTCAAAACTGACTGAGAGGGAAAGTGGAGACTGGACATAACGTGGCTACGTTGAGGGCACTGTGCAAGCACTTCTCTGTTAGCTAGCATGTTTAGCTGTGTGACTGAACCTGTTAATGTGCACTTAGTTAGGCAGTTTCCTGCTCTCATAAATTACTTTTATTGTGTGTATGTCATTTCTGGGGCATATTTTAAATGTACGAGGTCTGTCAATAAAGTATAGGTCCTTTTTATTTTTTTCAAAAACTATATGGATTTCATTCATATGTTTTTACGTCAGACATGCTTGAACCCTCGTGCGCATGCGTGAGTTTTTCCACGCCTGTCGGTGACGTCATTCGCCTGTGAGCACTCCTTGTGGGAGGAGTCGTCCAGCCCCTCATCGGAATTCCTTTGTCTGAGAAGTTGCTGAGAGACTGGCGCTTTGTTTGATCAAAATTTTTTCTAAACCCGTGAGGCACATCGAAGTGGACATGGTTCGAAAAATTAAGCTGGTTTTCGGTGAAAATTTTAGCAGCTGATGAGAGATTTTGAGGTGATACTGTCGCTTTAAGGACTTCCCACAGAGCGGGACGTCGCGCAGCGGTCCCAGGTGCCGTCGTCAGCCTGTTTCAAGCTGAAAACCTCCACATTTCAGGCTCTATTGATCCAGGACGTCGTGAGAGAACAGAGAATTTTCAGAAGAAGTCGGTTTCAGCATTTTATCCGGATATTCCACTGTTAAAAGAGATTTTTTTAATGAAAGACGTGCGGGCGGATTGCAGCGTCGGCTCGCAGCCGCTGCGACGCTCCGCCACAGGAAAAACACCTCTGTTGGAAGCCTTAAGGACAAGTTGGAACATATCCAGCTGTTAAACAATTTCTCATATACTCACTCCAATGAAAGCCATCAAAAGCCGCCTGGATTTTACAAATGGTTATCAACACAGAGGTGTTTTTCCTGTGGCGCCGCACCGCGTCGGCTGCGTCCCGACGCACGGACCCGTCCGCACGTCTTTCATTAAAAAAATCTCCTTTAACAGTGGAATATCCGGATAAAATGCTGAAACCAACTTCTTCTGAAACTTCTCTGTTCTCTCACGACGTCCTGGATCAATAGAGCCTGAAATGTGGAGGTTTTCAGCTTGAAACAGGCTGACGATGGCGCCTGGGACCGCTGCGCGACGTCCCGCTCTGTGGGAAGTCCTTAAAGCGACAGTATCACTTCAAAATCTCTCATCAGCCGTTAAAATTTTCACCGAAAACCAGCTTAATTTTTTGAACCGTGTCCACTTCGATGTGCCTCACAGGTTTCGAAAAAATTTTGATCAAACAAAGCGCCAGTCTCTCAGCAACTTCTCAGACAAAGGAATTCTGACGAGGGGCTGGACGACTCCTCCCACAAGGAGTACTCAAAGGCGAATGACGTCACTGACAGGCGTGGAAAAACTCACGCATGCGCACGAGGGTTCAAGCATGTCTGACGTAAAAACATATGAATGAAATCCATATAGTTTTTGAAAAAAATAAAAAGGACCTATACTTTATTGACAGCCCTCGTATATCCACTATCCAGATGTCTTTTATTTATGTTTTATGTTGCTGTATGTTTCTGTTAATCTTTATGGGCATTTTGATGGGAATGGTTGCAAAACTCTTTTCTTGAGCAGTGACCATGGGAGCATCATTACAAAATATGACAAAGTAGCAGAAGGCATGTTCACTCAGCACGCAACAGAATACTGGATCAGGAGACAGTAATCTTGTTCATGAATGTACTCTGCATGCACATTGAGGCTTAGAACACAGATTGACTTTTTATTTCAATTTTGCTTGAGATACTCCAGAATCTAAAGAAATTTAAAGAAATGTCCTTTCTGTTTAGCCGCATGTTCTCCCTGAATTGCTGGCTGTCTGAGTGGTGTCCAAAAAATGAGGTGGGCTTCATAGATAATTGGCAAAGCTTCTGGGGAAAACCTGGTCTTGTTAGGAGAAACGGCATCCATCCCACTTTGGATGGAGCAGCTCTCATTTCTAGAAATCTGGCCAATTTTCTTAAATCCTCCAAACCGTGACTCTCTGCAGCTTCTCTCCCCCTGCCATCCCCTCATTACCCCATCCCCGTAGAGACGGTGCCTGCTCCCAGACCACCAACAACCAGTAAAAACTATTTAAGCATAAAAATTCAAAAAGAAAAAATAATATAGCACCTTCAACTCCACCACAGACTAAAACAGTTAAATGTGGTCTATTAAACATTAGATCTCTCTCTTCTAAGTCCCTGTTAGTAAATGATATAATAATTGATCAACATATTGATTTATTCTGCCTTACAGAAACCTGGTTACAGCAGGATGAATATGTTAGTTTAAATGAGTCAACACCCCCGAGTCACACTAACTGTCAGAACGCTCGTAGCACGGGCCGAGGGGGAGTATTAGCAGCAATCTTCCACTCCAGCTTATTAATTAATCAAAAACCCAGACAGAGCTTTAATTAATTTGAAAGCTTGACTCTTAGTCTTGTCCATCCAAATTGGAAGTCCCAAAAACCAGTTTTATTTGTTATTATCTATCGTCCTCCTGGTCGTTACTGTGAGTTTCTCTGTGAATTTTCAGACCTTTTGTCTGACTTAGTGCTTAGCTCAGATAAGATAATTATAGTGGGCGATTTTAACATCCACACAGATGCTGAGAATGACAGCCTCAACACTGCATTTAATCTGTTGTTAGACTCGATTGGCTTTGCTCAAAATGTAAATGAGTCTACCCACCACTTTAATCATACCGTAGCTCTTGTTCTGACTTATGGTATGGAAATTGAAGACTTGACAGTATTCCCTGCAAACCCCCTTCTGTCTGATCATTTCTTAATAACATTTACTCTGATGGACTACCCAGCAGTGGGGAATAAGTTTCATTACAGTAGAAGTCTTTCAGAAAGCGCTGTAACTAGGTTTAAGGATATGATTCCTTCTTTATGTTCTCCAGTGCCATATACCAACACAGGGCAGAGTAGCTACCTAAACTCTGTGAGTGAGATAGATTATCTCGTCAATAGTTTTATATCCTCTTTGAGGACAACTTTGGATGCTGTAGCTCCTCTGAAAAAGAGAACCTTAAATCAGAAGTGCCTGACTCCGTGGTATAACTCACAAACTCGCAGCTTAAAGCAGATAACCCATAAGTTGGAGAGGAAATGGTGTCTCACTAATTTAGAAGATCTTCACTTAGCCTGGAAAAAGAGTCTGTTGCTCTATAAAAAAAGCCCTCCGTAAAGCTAGGACATCTTACTACTCATCACTAATTGAAGAAAATAAGAACAACCCCAGGTTTCTTTTCAGCACTGTAGCCAGGCTGACAAAGAGTCAGAGCTCTATTGAGCTGAGTATTCCATTAACTTTAACTAGTAATGACGTCATGACTTTCTTTGCTAATAAAATTTTAACTATTAGAGAAACAATTACTCATAACCATCCCAAAGACATATTGTTATCTTTGGCTGCTTTCAGTGATGCCACTATTTGGTTAGACTCTTTCTCTCCGATTGTTCTGTCTGAGTTATTTTCATTAGTTACTTCCTCCAAACCATCAACATGTCTATTAGACCCCATTCCTACCAGGATGCTCAAGGAAGCCCTACCATTAATTAATGCTTCGGTCTTAAATATGATCAATCTATCTTTATTAGTTGGCTATGTACCACAGGCTTTTAAGGTGGCAGTAATTAAACCATTACTTAAAAAGCCATCACTTGACCCAGCTATCTTAGCTAATTGTAGGCCAATCTCCAACCTTCCTTTTCTCTCAGAAATTTTTGAAAGGGTAGTTGTAAAACAGCTAACTGATCATCGGCAGAGGAATGGTCTATTTGAAGAGTTTCAGTCAGGGTTTAGAATTCATCATAGTACAGAAACAGCATTAGTGAAGGTTACAAATGATCTTCTTATGGCCTCAGACAGTGGACTCATCTCTGTACTTGTTCTGTTAGACCTCAGTGCTGCTTTTGATACTGTTGACCATAAAATTTTATTACAGAGATTAAAGCATGCTATAGGTATTAAAGGCACTGCGCTGCGGTGGTTTGAATCATATTTATCTAATAGATTACAATTTGTTCATGTAAATGGGGAATCTTCTTCACAGACTAAGGTTAATTATGGAGTTCCACAAGGTTCTGTGCTAGGACCAATTTTATTCACTTTATAAATGCTTCCCTTAGGCAGTATTATTAGACAGCATTGCTTAAATTTTCATTGTTACGCAGATGATACCCAGCTTTATCTATCCATGAAGCCAGAGGACACACACCAATTAGCTAAACTGCAGGATTGTCTTACAGACATAAAGACATGGATGACCTCTAATTTCCTGCTTTTAAACTCAGATAAAACTGAAGTTATTGTACTTGGCCCCATAAATCTTAGAAACATGGTGTCTAACCAGATCCTTACACTGGATGGCATTACCCTGACCTCTAGTAATACTGTGAGAAATCTTGGAGTCATTTTTGATCAGGATATGTCATTCAATGCGCATATTAAACAAATATGTAGGACTGCTTTTTTGCATTTGCGCAATATCTCTAAAATTATAAAGGTCTTGTCTCAGAGTGATGCTGAAAAACTAATTCATGCATTTATTTCCTCTAGGCTGGACTATTGTAATTCATTATCAGGTTGTCCTAAAAGTTCCCTGAAAAGCCTTCAGTTAATTCAAAATGCTGCAGCTAGAGTACTGACAGGGACTAGAAGGAGAGAACATATTTCACCCATATTGGCTTCTCTTCATTGGCTTCCTGTTAATTCTAGAATAGAATTTAAAATTCTTCTTCTTACTTATAAGGTTTTGAATAATCAGGTCCCATCTTATCTTAGGAACCTCATAGTACCATATCACCCCAATAGAGCGCTTCGCTCTCAGACTGCAGGCTTACTTGTAGTTCCTAGGGTTTTTAAGAGTTGAATGGGAGGCAGAGCCTTCAGCTTTCAGGCTCTGGAACCAGCTCCCAATTCGGATCAGGGAGACAGACACCCTCTCTACTTTTAAGATTAGGCTTAAAACTTTCCTTTTTGCTAAAGCTTATAGTTAGGGCTGGATCAGGTGACCCTGAACCATCCCTTAGTTATGCTGCTATAGACTTAGACTGCGGGGGGGTTCCCATGATGTACTGAGTGTTTCTTTCTCTTTTTTGCTCTGTATGCACCACTCTGCATTTAATCATTAGTGATTGATCTCTGCTCCCTTCCACAGCATGTCTTTTTCCTGGCTCTCTCCCTCAGCCCCAACCAGTCCCAGCAGAAGACTGCCCCTCCCTGAGCCTGGTTCTGTTGGAGGTTTCTTCCTGTTAAAAGGGAGTTTTTCCTTCCCACTGTCGCCAAGTGCTTGCTCACAGGGGGTTGTTTTGACCGTTGGGGTTTTTCCGTAATTATTGTATAGCTTTGACTTACAATATAAAGCTCCTTGGGGCAACTGTTTGTTGTGATTTGGCGCTATATAAATAAAATTGATTTGATTTGATTTTGATTTTGATTTGATTCTTGAACATTTGTTTAACAATGCAAATGGGAATTATTTGCAAGCTTTCCCATGAAAATGCCCTTGTGTTGTGTTCAAGATAGGGAAACATGTATATGAATGACCTTTACGGACCCTATTTCCACCATCCCCAAAGCGACACACATGCAGTTGTCATTGCTAGTTTCTGCTGAGCATTTGTCTAAAAACTAAAAGTGTGATCAGGCACAGATCTGACATACTTCAGTTGTGCTTTACATCACATAAAAGCAGGCATAAATTTGAGCACATCTAGTGCAGTGACATTTTTTTGTGTTTTAAGAATGCAATGCTCAGATGTGCAGCAGTCTGATGGGCTTTACTTAAGCCGCCTTCCTCTATGCAGTTGAGGCTGTGTGGACATTGGTGATCACAAGATATTTGCCAGATGTTAAACCAGTGATTCTCAACCGGGGTGCCGTGGGTATTTTTCATATTCGCGATTATTTTTCATATTCGCAATTACCGTGAATTATTTATTTTATCCACAAAGCATAAAACGACTCAGAATCTGATGTCAAACGTGCTGCAGCCTCGCTCTCGTCATAAGGCAGGACAATAACAAGGAGGCTGACGGCCGATTAAAACAGTGCCGTCTTCTTCAAAAGCCGTCTAAAATGCGGAGCTGTCGGTGTGTGTGTCTGTGCCTGTGTGCGCGTGCGCGGAGTTAACAGGCTGCAGACTGCGAGGGAGGGGGTGGGTGAGGGAGATTCCTGAATGCAGGCGCGACACGTTCAGTGCGCAGCGAGCGCGGAGCAGAGAGAGGATTTTAACCCGAGTGAACGTTAACAAAACGGAAACGTGAAGCTGCCTTTACTTCTCTCTGAACTTTCTCTAAAGGTGTACTTCTGCCGTTACCGTCCTGTTCACACCATGTGCCCATCGTATGCTGAATTTATGAGATCATGAGATGAAATAAACGGTCAAATATCTTTAAAAACCTATTTAAAAAATGAGAATATATGAATGAACTGAGCCACAAAAAAAAAAACAATGTTCAGACGCAGAGATCACAAAAAGCAGGTGAGAACTCTGAACTTTAACAGCTGTTATTTTCCAAAGGTATTTATTTGTTCAATCTTGAGCTTAATGCAGTGTTTAAGCACAAAACGTGACTGATGAGGAGAAACAATTTCAGAAATGCAACAGAAACAACCACAAATCAGAAAAAGTTGGGACTGTATGTAAAATGAAGATAAAAATAAAAATGTTGCACCATTCCCAGTTTCCCACTCACAGAAACCAAATGTTCTCCCAGAGTTGTGTAATTATACTACAATAGTAGAATATAAAGAAGGGGAAAAAAAGAAAAAAAAATAGACAATATATTCGTCAATCGCAATTATTTGTCTGACAATTAATCGTCTCCAGAAATTCCTAATCGTGACAGCCCTACTTGAGATCAGAGCGCAAAATGCTTGAGGATTTTCGAAATGTGGTGTTTTCTGTATCGATTTTCTATTGCGATAATTGGGTTTTGCGCAAAACCAGAGTTAATAGCATTATATTATTTTGGTTGGTGGTGTGCCACAGGATTTTGTAAATATAAAAAGGGTGCCGTGGCTCAAAAAAGGTTGAAAATCACTGTGTTAAACATTGAAACAAAAACATATCTGCTCATAATGTCATTAAGATATGTCACACATATGTGTGCTTTGATACAAAAACACATTAAAAACACTAGTCATACACTCCAACCTTATAACAGAAAAAGAAAGCTCACTCCAACGGGTCCACCTGCTTGAATGAGGTTCAGCTAGGAACCATTGCACAGCAGAATAAAAGGTGTTAAAGGACACAATATTTATATGTGTTAATCCAAATGTTACTGCAACATCCACCTTATGTCTTTTTTGCTAGCTGAGTGCTGCTTGCCATGTCTGTGCAGATGTGATTCCTCACCATAAATCCCCTCCAAGACTTTCACTTGCATCTATACAGTACTAAAGCAGTGGGCCTTGCATGCTGGTTAATTTCATGATATACCCACCAAATGCTTGTGAATGAAAAAACTGGGAAACCCTACTCACTGCACCCACTTTTCTGCTCAGTTTACATGCCCCGTAAGACAGCGACAAGGACCTGGACACACCCCAAATGTGCCACAGAGCCTCAAGATAGTGCCTTTAAATGTTCTTGCTAAGGAAAATGTACACTAATCCACAAAGAATAGTGTTTGGGTTTGACTGGCACAGAGTTGGATTATTCTTTGCTAATCACAGAAGTCTGGCTCTGGTTTTGCATTCTAACTTTTGTCTAAATTTGCTGTCAGAATCCATTTCAGACCAGAGTGACATAGAGAACCGTATCAGGGCCTTAAAAGAAGAGCTTAAAAAACGAAAGTTTATGGCCAACCAGCTGAAGAAGGAGCAGAAGAAGAGGGAGAAGGAGCGTCTGAAGGCGCAGGAGGCCAGTCTGCTGAAACAACTCGAGGTAAAGGTGTTTGTGAGAGAGAATGAGAGGATTTGCCTGGATGTTCAAAGTGCTGTGTGTGTGTGTGTGTGTGTGTGTGTGTGTGTGCGCGCGCGCGCGCGCTCTCACATGCATAAACATGTTTATTCATATGTGAACTCTTACGCCCTCATTTCTGTTCAGAGCTACAATGATTTAATTGAAAAAACTCAAGCAGAACTAAACAAGGAGCCAGATCACAAGTCCCACGTGAAAGATGTCACAGCCCAGTCCAGAATAAAATCACCTCCTTCACTCAGGTACATTCGACAGTAGTAAATGGGTAAACACTGTGGTGCTCACCATAACTGTCTTATACTGTATTTTATATGGGGTGAATTTAAAAAAAAACTTTACTTTTTAGGTCTGAAATTGGGAAAACAGCCAACCCTGAAAGGATCTGTGATTTTCCAGTAGCTCACGGTGGGTGTTGAATGATTGAAATTTTACATATTTTCATATGTACAATATGTTCAGTTTCAGACATTGTATTAACATGAGTTGCTTCTATTAGATGGTGCCCCCGAACATGATCACAGTAGAGCCACCACGGTGTCTGAGGAACTGCGTGATGAGGACGTGCTAACCGTCCCTCCGAGCCCAGTGTTTGACAGCCCAGAGAGTCCAACCTCAGGACAGAGGCGTCACCAGGCCCCACAAGGTGTTTTGAGGCCTTCCTCCAAGGAAGTGAACACACAGCTGACTGAACCCAGAAATGAGAACTCTGTGTCCAATCACAGGTTTGATATCAGGGAACAACTGGAGGATGAAGTTAAATACAGTTTTGAGGAGCAGCATTCCGAATGTTTTCTCAGAATAGAAGAGGGCAACAGCCCTGAATCCCAGGAGAAGCCTTATATAGCTAAACATGTTTCTTCTGGTGTTGATGAAGAGCCTCAGTATTCACCAACTGTTAGCTTAAAACAAGATAGAGAAATTGGGACAGTGAAATCACCTGAAGTCGACCATGCCAAACCTTTAATTGTATCTTCAGATAAATCATGTGCAGTCCTTGAGGATTCCCAGCCCTCACCACGTCCAGCTGCCAGGGCCTCCACCAGTAACCATTCCTGCACCTATAACTCAGTCACCCCCTCTTCAAAAAAGGAAGCACTTATATATGATGCTAAATCATCTTCTCTTGAAGACTATCCAAGTGATTTTGAATCATCGGTGGGTTTGTCATCCAGGGAGGACCATCATGGGGCAAAGTCTGCCTCACAAATTGCAGTTTCTCCTGCCAAAACCAACAGTTCTTCGAAGCGCTCTGATGGCAAAGCTACAGACTCCAGCCATGCTGAGGAGATAGAAGAGGACATACCTGAAGAGCTGAGTTGCTTTTCTAACTGTGATGGTGATGCTAGCCACTCAGACGTTCTGGTCAATCTCAACCTCCAGAAAGAAGACTTTAAACTTAACAACTTCCAGAGTAATAACAGCCAGACACCAGCAGTCTCTTCTTTGCAGGCACACGAGCAAGAAGAGAAGGATGACATCTTACTACAGAAAGTTGCAGACAAACTATGCAACGTCTGTTTGAATGACACTATAACACAGTTTGTTGAGATTAAGAAGGCAAAAAATAAAAAGGTGAAAGCTTCCAACCAACTTAGAAGAAACTTACTTGTTGGCTCATTTGAAGAAGAGGAATACAGTGATCTTAAAGAAGAAGAAGAAACCGAAGAGCCGTCTTCACCAGAGCTGTACGACACACCAGTGAGTGAATGTTTTTTTGTAATATTGGTAACCTATTAGAGCTTATTTGATAATGTCTAAGATATATGAATAAAATGTCAATAACAGAATTAAAGTTTAAAAAGCTAATAATGGAATTTGACAACAACCCTGTTACAAAAAAAATTGCAATTATTGATTTGACCTAGTGAACCTTTTTTTTTTTTTTAATTGCCCGGTCAAAGTCCAAGTTATGTTGACAGATGACGTTGATGTTGAAGTTGGTGTGCTCTGCTGGCCTTGTGTTTTGTTGCACATCAGAACAAAAACAAAATCTTCCATTGTATTAAAATTGGAATTATGTGGTGAAGTGTGGTTCAGTATTCATGTCTGTAGAAAATACTAGTCTCAGATACAAGCATGATATTTTCCATTTATATGTTTTATGAATTCCTTTTAAATTCCCACCACAGAAAAGTGCAGTGCTCGAAGCAAGTGGTCAGGAGGAGCTTGTCAAGCGTCTAGCTGAGTTGGAACTGAGCCGGGGACTGCTGGATGAGCTTGGTGATGAAGAGCAGGTGACTAACTCGTAAATGAAACGATGAGAAAAACAGTCTTGTTTAATTCTCAATTTAATTGCCTGATTCTGAACTGTATGAAATTCTTAATGTTGAAATTTATAACTTGTACTTATTCATAATTCTCTTATTACTGTGATAAATATTTTGTTTTTAGCTTCATGTTAATGTATTTTGAATGCCTTTGTAAAATGTTTGTCAAACATTTCGAAACGTTTGTACTGAAAGTTTCACACAAATAAAATGTATTATTGTTATCCTGATTACAGACTCCACCGAGACCCAAGCTACCCCTCCCTCCACCGCCTAAACTCCCTGAGCAGCCTGCTATGGTCGTCCCACACTCAGCCACAGAGGTGGAAAAGATGGTCCATGCTGCCACTCTGGAGATGTGGGTCAAATACAATCTGAAAAAGGAGGGAGTGCTGACCTGTCCACCACTGCCCAAACCCAAGGCTTCACAAGAGTATCTGGGTAGTGAGGCCAGCGGTGAGGACCAGGAGGCCGCCTGCATTCACAGTTACAAAAAGGTAAATAAAATACCTTAAACATGACACAAGAAAAAAGTAGGTATAATAAACATGTAATAATAAAACTAATATGATGCCAGTATCCCTAATCTATTGCTCTGCACGTGTTTTGGGAATCTATTCAGGAATTGTTTTCAAGCCCAACATGTGTAAGGCATATATTTTGTGCCGTCAGCTGTAACTGTTCATAATTATCATATGTTCATTTTACACAGTTGGCTATGACTACACACAGAAAAACAAACATTTATTAGTAAGTCCCTTCGGTTGCTCCCTAGTTTGCACTCGGGGTCGCCACAGCAAATCCAAGGTGGATCTGCATGTTGAATTGGCACACTGAAACCAAGTGCACTAACCACTCGGCCACCACAAACATTTATTAATGTGTCTAAATAAAATTAAAGAATTCACTATACTGCACAAAGTACAACACACTAAGAAAGATAATATAATTGGATAAACTAGGGCTGCACCGATCCCAATACCAGTATTGGGTATTGGCCCGATCCTGTATTCATTTACTTGTACTTGCACTCAGATAATGCCTCCGATACTTCATGACCGATACCACTTTACAGCAGTGTGATGTCAACCTCTCAATGTGGGATTTTCACGCGCACACTCTGAAATTTCTGGACTATAGTTGCTACTTTTTTCATACATTTTGAACACTGCAGCTTTAACAATGATGCGGCTAATTTATGTATTATTAAAGGCTTTCATGTAATTTACTCAGAAGTCAAATACGACTGTCAATGCTGTCCACTGATTGGTTGAAAGCCGCTGTCCATCATGCAGAGTAAATTCACACACAGTAAATAAAAAGTCTTCATCGTTCGATCTTGAATAAAAATAATCCACATAAAGCCTCCTGAGTTTGGAACATAACATCTCAAAATACTTCAATTCCTCTTGTGGATGAAAAAAGCTCCTCCGTGACTTTGGCGCTCCTCCGTGACTTTGGCGGAACTCCGATCAGGGTTTTTAGCGGCGGAGGCTGTCCATCAGGTTGGTGAGTTTCAGCCCTTGGTGTGAGTGATTCCGGCGTTTTGGTCCGCTACAGGGGTAATCCGTTTGCGGAATCTCTGTGCACTGCGTTCGGAACCTCTGCTCGCTTCCACGAGCTGCACTTTGGGTCAGAAGTTGAGTCACTGCTCCCCGTTAACGGCTCAGTTACCACAGGCAACAAGCTATGTTATGCTATAAAATTATCCCATGATCCTCAAAAAAAAAAAAAGTTAAAATTACTCCGTTTTGCCTCGTGTTGCGACACCGCGTTTGTGTGTGTGATGTCAAAGTCATCTTAAAACTGTAATGGTATCATTAAGTATCCGTATCGGTACTCAGTATTGATGAGAACCAAAATGTATGTACTCATACTCGTACTCAGTCTGGAAACAAATGGTATCGGTGCATCCCTATGTGTGTTTTGACAGGTTTGACAGTAAGGCTGATGTGTTGATTTGGAATTTTATTTTTTCCTTGATCTTCTTAAAATATAACAATAATAATAACAAAACATGAAATTGCTGAACTTGCTTAAGGACATTTGTACTCTGTCTGAAATGGACTACTTTTAAAATAAAAACACCAACTAAATAAATGTCCATAGGTAATCAAAAAAAGCTAAGCTTTGTTTTTGTTATTTAACTATTGGTCCATACATTTTTGTACAGTAACTCAGTTATTATAATTTGGCCTCTGTACACTAGCACAGTGGATTTAACATGAAACAGTTAAGCTACTGAAAATATTGCATTAACTCTTGGCCATTTGTGTAGATTGCACCTCAATTTTCAGAGGCCATGGGTAATTGGACAAACTAACATAGTTCTAAATATAAGGCTTACATTGACATCTTTAAATGATTTGAACAAACTAAATATAACAGTTTTTTTTTTATGGGAATCATCACTTTTATACAGACAGTTATTTATTTATTTGACAATTCAGTGGATGGATACATAAACATTTCAAAGTCACTAAATGTGTCTTAGAAGGTACAAGAAGGACATTAGTGAGGGAAGCTACCAAAACACCTACGTATAATGACTCTGAAGGCATTATTGATTTCTGTTGATCCGATTACAGAAAATGGAGACAGTACATATGTCTTTTGCAACACAGCTAACAACTTCATGGTGGAGTGGAAGACAGCCACACATTTCGAGAATCATTACTTTATAGTAATCTATAACCTTATGAATCCTTTACAAATGTACTGCAAGTACTCACTTCAGTAATCGGCATGATTTTCAGTTATGTATTGTGCCATTGCTTATTTTAATGCGTGTGTTTTGCTTTAGGTTGTGTATGACCTGACATGGGAGATCCTTCATGAGATCTTTAGTGACGACCCCAATACCAACCTGCCTGAGTGGGCCAAGCCACAGCGAGTGAAGAATCCCGTGTTCCAAAGAGTCAAGATGACAAATGATGTTGGTAGAGTCCAGGTACAGTTTGACTGCATGACAACTGTAGGGGTGGAAGCACAGGAGGGCGGTTCAGAGGTACATATTGTGTAGGAAGGTGACCGCTTAAGCTGATGATGAGCAACAGCAGGCGTTACAGTCTACTTACATAAAAACTTGGAATTTGTTCTTTTTGTGTGTAATGTAGACTTTCGAATTTAGTTTGGGGATTATGTCCTAGTATGAAATACTCGTTTTAATAATGTTTGGAAGGCAAAATGCTCTAATTCACTGAAATGTCTGGTCGACAACCATAGGGAAACATGCTGCTTCTTTTAACATGGTGGCTTGTGTGAAGAGTCAGAATGTCTGAATTTGTGATTGTTTGAGGTGAAGACTAAGGTCCAGGCTTTTCTTTACGTCCTGTACTCAGCCATCACTGCATCTGTATGCGGTGGAAGTGTTGTATTTGTAAAGACAGTGTTACTGCCATATGTTGTCATCCTACATAAATTGCTGCCAGTACCAATAGTATATATGCCAAGTCTGATGGCATGGAATTTATGCTATAAATTGTTGCCAGCATATATTGTTTTGTGTGTGTGTGTGTGTATATATATATATTATGTATATGCCACATTTGACAGCACATATTGACACCACCCTTTTAGTAAGACAAATAATAAATTTTCTCATGTTTCCATTGTCAAGAATACTGTATTTGTTACACAGCTTATAGTGTAAATTGCCCTCCACGTTGTCTCATGGATATCACAGCAGATTCGTCATCAGTTGTTGCACAACGAATTTGGTCTGAATTATTTTCAACTACAATATGTGCGTTTTGTGACAATGCAGTATGTGCTGTCAGTCAGCATATATTGTCACAGGCGACAGTTTATGCAGAGCAACAATATATGAGGTAACAGACGGCCTCTGATTTCTCAAATTTTTTAATATTCACATATCTTGGCCTGTGGAGATTGTGTGGTGTTTGGGAAGAACGTATGGACAACAAAGGTCCCAGTCTTTAGTGTCCTTGTGTTCTGTCTTACCCTGTAGTTGTAAGAATTGGACACGAACCAATGACTAAAGGGGACATTTGGGTGTCTTTGGTGCTCTGTCTTGTTGTAATGTTTTTCAGTACAGTTTAAATGACTGTGTCAAAAGAACAGGTAGTTGGGGAGGCTTGCATGAGGTGTACCGCTTGCTTTGTGAGGTAACATCAGGTATGACATTTCAGCCATGTGGTCCACTTCGTTGGGAATGGTCTGTCTTGCAGATGTCCCAGTGTTAAGGTTACCAGCAACAACACAAAGAATTAAAGGTCTTTATAGTGGTGGAAATTATTCTCTTTTTTCCATTGTTTACCAGGAATTCATCACAGCAGAAATTCTGAATCTATATGGATTTACAGAAGATCTGAAACAGCCTGATTGGCAGAAGATGCTCAAATTTGGAAGAAAGAAACGGGATAGAGTTGATCAGATACTGGTAGGTGAAATATTCAACGATGATATTTTTTTCTGTATGACTTTAAAAGTCAATAGATAATACTTTTAAATCATCAGCTCAAATATCTGTCGTACAAAACATGATGTGACTGGAAGCAAAATATTCTACTTGCATTTTCATGACATTATAAAATTAGTTATTCTTTGATTACAGTATCTTTAGGATCTGTCACACCTTGACGATTTAGCCAGTGTATGCCGACAGTATTAAAAAAACGCTGGCGTACATCTAATATGTGTAAGTTTTTTTTTTTATGTTAAGAGCACGTTGAACGTACGATGATATACGTCATCCTGCGTCAAGCACCTCGAAAAATTTTGGGCATGCTGCAAAATTTCAACGCATTCCAGCGTATGACTCATATGTCTCGCACATGCGGGACATAAGTTGCAAGTACGAGTAATGTAATGCAATTGTTGACACACATTTCTTGTAATGTACTCAGAAATCATTAACCCTCTGGAATCTTGGGTATAATTGCGCTTTTTTAACTACTTTTGGTTTTAACTTCATAATTTAACTTAAACTGCTTCCTTGCCGTGTTTGGTGTCATTGTGTTCAGCACAACCTCACCTGTGTGACTGTACAGTTTTTCTTTTGTTCTGATATACTGCATTAAAACAGTGACCCTAAATTCACCCAAAAACCTAAAATTCGAATCAGAATTTTTTTTTTTTTAAGTGTGAAAACCAGAAATATGCTTAACAAACCATTTTTATAACTTAGAATGCAAATATAAATTGTAAATTTCCAAAACATATGTAAAAATGTTGTTGTGTGGGCCGCTGAAGAGGAGGTACTGCTGGCTCACCACCACCGGATGGCGCCCTGCTTGGAGTGCGGGCTTCAAGCACAAGAGGGCGCCAGAACCACTGGGAGTGACAGCCGTCAATCATCCTCAACACCAGCTGTCACTCATCATCTCATCATCACCATCACCATAAAGGCCGGGTGGCGACTCCACCTCCTCGCCGAGAAATCTCCTACGATACAAGGTAATCTCTCTGCTGACTTATACGTCAAATAATAACCTGATCTGTTTTGCAGCTGTTTTTTCCTGGTGGTATTTCCTTGACTGGATTTTCGGAGCTGCACGTGTGTATGATTGGAGGTGGAGGCTCTCCCTCCACAAGAATCAATAATCAAGGTTGCTGGGTGTGAGGATTCACACTCACTACCTTCTGTTTTTTCTGCCAGCAGTACCAGGGCCGACAACGGAGGACAGAGACCACCTGGGGACTCGGGGCTTGGCGGCTTCGGTGTTCTTCAGGCCGTTGGTGGTAGAAGCGGTGTGGGTCCCGGCTCTTCGTTCATCTGAGGTCTCCTATCTTCGAGCCTGCCCGCAATCCTCTTGTGTGTGATTGGCAGTACCTTTGTTTATTTTACGTTGTGTTCTTGTGCAACATTAAATTGTTACTCCTTCCCTTATCCATTGTCCGTTCATTAGCGCCCCCTGTTGTGGGTCCGTGTTACGACACCTTCCCAACAGGATTTCTCGGCCATTCGTCATGGATCCCGAGGGGCGTCAACCACAGCTTGAACAGCCAATGGGAGAACAGGGAGCGCAGGCGTCAGCAGGAGGCGTGGTAAGTGATCTGCAGCAAATCCTTACCGCTTTCACTGCTCAGTTACAGCTGGTAACTGAGCAAAATGCAAGCCTCAATCAGAGGATGGAGGCTCTCACCGCCAGAGTGGAAGCACGCGAGTCAAGCGTCGCTGCAGTGTCTCCTCCTGCTGGTCCGGGGCCTAATGTAGATGTTCCACTGGCCGTTCAACTACCCCCCCCCACCGTCCCCTGAAGCTTACATAAGTCCTCCTGAACCGTACGGAGGCTGTGTGGAGACGTGCGCAGACTTCTTGATGCAGTGTTCGCTCGTTTTTGCACAGCGTCCAGTCATGTACGCGGCAGACGCCACCCGGGTGGCTTATGTAATTAATCTGCTTCGAGGTGAGGCACGCGCTTGGGCTACAGCGCTCTGGGAACAGCAGTCATGGCTTCTGACGTCATACGCTGGGTTTATACGGGAGTTCAAACAGGTGTTTGATCATCCCAACAGAGGCGAGACCGCCTCGACCGTGCTGCTGTCACTGAGACAGGGGCGTTGGAGCGCGGCCGATTACGCTGTCGACTTCCGCATCGCGGCTGCGAGGTCGGGTTGGAATGACGTCGCGCTCCGCGCCGCCTTCATAAGCGGACTGTCTCCAGTACTGAAGGAGCATTTACTGGCTAAGGACGAACCGCAGACTTTCGACGGGCTTGTCACTCTGGTTATACGCTTAGACAACCGTTTGAATGAACACCGTCGGGAGCAGGCCGGGGGGCGTGGCCGGGCACAAGCCGTCCCTCTCTCTTCCGGGTCTGACGGGGTGACGTCGTCCTCACGCTCCATTGCCGGTGGGCTCCGTGTGGCAACAGCTCCCCCTGCTGACGAAGCTATGGACACGAGCAGGGCTAAAGTGAGATCAGATATTAAACAAAGGAGACTGGCCCGCGGGGAATGTTTTTACTGTGGCTCATGTGAGCACCTGTTAAAAGACTGCCCCAAAACGGTCAAACACCAACGCCCGTCCTTAGACACTGGGCTAAGGGTGGGCCATAACATGTGCACGGGAAGTTCCCGCAAATCAGCACGAATCCCAGTGGTAATCCTGAGTGGGGATTTAACCCTTCACGCCCCAGCACTGGTGGACACGGGGTCCGAAGGGAATCTGTTGGATAGCAGATGGGCAAAGGAAGTGGGGCTCCCCCTAGTGGCTCTGCCTTCGCCCTTGAAGGTACGGGCACTAGATGGCACTCTACTCCCGCTAATCACACACCGGACCCAGCCTGTGACCTTGGTTGTGTCTGGGAATCACCGGGAGGAGATAGTGTTTTACGTGACATCTTCTACCTCCCGAGTGATTTTGGGTTTTCCTTGGATGGTGAAGCACAATCCCCGGATCGATTGGCCGTCTGGGGTCGTGGTGCAGTGGAGCGAAACCTGCCACCGGGAGTGTTTAGGATCCTCGGTTCCCCCCGGAATGACGGCTAAGGAGGAGGTTAAAACCCCTCCCAATCTGACGGCGGTGCCAGGGGAGTACCATGATCTGGCTGACGTCTTCAGCAAAGATCTGGCGCTCGCCCTTCCACCACACCGACCGTACGATTGTGCCATCGATTTGGTTCCGGGCAGTGAGTTCCCGTCCAGTAGGCTGTACAATCTCTCACGTCCGGAACGCGAATCAATGGAAACCTACATCCGGGACTCCTTGGCCGCCGGGTTGATCCGGAACTCCACCTCCCCGATGGGTGCTGGTTTCTTTTTTGTGGGCAAGAAAGACGGCGGACTTCGTCCATGCATCGATTACAGGGGATTGAACGAGATCACGGTTCGCAATCGATACCCATTGCCCCTCTTGGATTCGGTGTTCACACCCCTGCATGGAGCCAAAATATTCACCAAACTCGATCTTAGGAATGCGTACCATCTAGTTCGGATCCGGAAGGGAGATGAATGGAAGACGGCATTTAACACCCCGTTGGGTCATTTTGAGTACCTGGTCATGCCGTTCGGTCTCACTAACGCCCCCGCGACGTTCCAAGCCTTGGTTAATGACGTCCTGCGGGACTTCCTGCACCGGTTTGTCTTCGTGTATCTGGATGATATACTCATCTTTTCCCCGGATCCTGAGACCCATGTCCGGCATGTACGTCAGGTCCTACAGCGGTTGTTAGAAAACCGGCTGTTTGTGAAGGGCGAGAAGTGTGAGTTTCACCGCACTTCTCTGTCCTTCTTGGGGTTTATCATCTCCTCCAACTCCGTCGCCCCGGATCCGGCCAAGGTTGCGGCGGTGAGGGATTGGCCCCAACCAACGAGCCGTAGGAAGCTGCAACAGTTCCTCGGCTTCGCAAACTTCTACAGGAGGTTCATTAAGGGTTACAGTCAGGTCGTTAGCCCCCTGACCGCCCTGTCCTCCACCAAAGTCCCCTTCACCTGGTCGGACCGGTGCGAGGCCGCGTTTAGGGAGTTGAAACGCCGGTTTTCATCTGCTCCAGTTCTGGTGCAGCCTGATCCTACTCGCCAGTTTGTAGTAGAGGTGGACGCCTCAGACTCAGGAATAGGAGCCGTGCTGTCCCAGAGCGGGGAGTCCGATAAGGTTCTCCATCCTTGTGCCTACTTTTCCCGCAGGTTGACCCCCGCTGAACGGAACTATGACGTGGGCAATCGAGAACTCCTCGCGGTGAAGGAGGCTCTAGAAGAGTGGAGACACCTGTTGGAGGGGGCTACGGGGCCTTTCACGGTTTTTACGGACCACCGGAACCTGGAGTACATCCGGACCGCCAAGCGGCTGAACCCCAGGCAAGCCCGCTGGTCCCTGTTCTTCGCACGCTTTGACTTCCGGATCACCTACCGCCCCGGGACCAAAAATCAACGATCTGATGCATTGTCCCGGGTGCACGAAGAGGAAGCCAAGGTCGGGTTGTCGGACCCCATCGACACCATCCTTCCCGAGTCCACTGTCGTGGCTACCCTCACCTGGGACGTGGAGGAGATCGTCCGGGAGGCCCAGACTAAGAACCCGGACCCGGGAAACGGTCCGAAGAATAGACTCTACGTTCCACCAGAGGCTAGGGCTGCCGTCTTGGACTTCTGCCACGGATCCAAGCTCTCCTGTCATCCTGGAGTGCGTAGGACCGTGGCAGTAGTCCAGCAGCGCTTCTGGTGGGCGTCACTGGAAGCCGACGTCCGGGACTACGTCCAGGCCTGCACCACCTGTGCCAGGGGCAAGGCGGACCATCGCAAGACCAGGGGTCTCCTCCAACCCCTGCCTGTGCCTCATCGCCCCTGGTCCCACATCGGTCTGGACTTCGTCACGGGCCTCCCGCCGTCCCAGGGCAACACCGCCATACTGACGATAGTGGACCGGTTCTCCAAGGCGGCCCACTTCGTGGCCCTCCCGAAGCTCCCAACGGCCCAGGAGACGGCAGACCTCCTGGTTCACCACGTCGTGCGTCTGCATGGGATACCGTCGGACATCGTCTCGGATCGTGGTCCCCAGTTTTCCTCGCAGGTCTGGAGGAGTTTTTGTAAGGAACTGGGGGCCACCGTGCGTCTCTCGTCCGGGTACCACCCACAGACGAACGGCCAGGCAGAGCGGGCGAACCAGGAACTTGAACAGGCTCTTCGTTGTGTCACCTCCGCTCACCCGGCGGCCTGGAGTAACCATCTGGCCTGGATCGAGTACGCTCACAACAGCCAAGTATCCTCTGCCACCGGCCTCTCCCCCTTTGAAGCGTGTCTGGGCTACCAGCCCCCGTTGTTCCCACTTGTGGAGGGAGAGGTCGGGGTACCCTCGGTCCAGGCCCACCTGCGGAGGTGCCGCCGGGTGTGGCGGGCCGCCCGCTCTGCCCTGTTGCAGACCCGGACGAGGGCCAAGGCCCATGCAGACCGCCGGCGTTCCCCGGCCCCTACATACCAACCAGGGCAGGAGGTGTGGCTATCCACCAAAGATATCCCGCTCCAGGTAACCTCCCACAAACTCAAGGACCGCTTCATCGGGCCGTTCCCCATCGCCAAGATCCTCAGTCCGGCCGCAGTGAAGCTAACTCTCCCGGCTTCACTGCGGATCCATCCGGTTTTTCATGTTTCCAAACTCAAGCCATACCACACCTCACCGCTCTGCTCCCCCGGACCCGACCCACCTCCTGCCCGGATCATCGACGGGGAGCCGGCATGGACCGTTCGTCGGCTCCTGGACGTCCGTCGGATGGGTCGGGGCTTTCAGTACTTGGTGGACTGGGAGGGTTACGGACCCGAGGAACGCTCCTGGGTGAAGAGGAGCTTCATCCTGGACCCGGCCCTTTTGGTCGATTTCTACCACCGACACCCAGACAAGCCTGGTCGGGCGCCAGGAGGCGCCCGTTGAGGGGGGGGTCCTGTTGTGTGGGCCGCTGAAGAGGAGGTACTGCTGGCTCACCACCACCGGATGGCGCCCTGCTTGGAGTGCGGGCTTCAAGCACAAGAGGGCGCCAGAACCACTGGGAGTGACAGCCGTCAATCATCCTCAACACCAGCTGTCACTCATCATCTCATCATCACCATCACCATAAAGGCCGGGTGGCGACTCCACCTCCTCGCCGAGAAATCTCCTACGATACAAGGTAATCTCTCTGCTGACTTATACGTCAAATAATAACCTGATCTGTTTTGCAGCTGTTTTTTCCTGGTGGTATTTCCTTGACTGGATTTTCGGAGCTGCACGTGTGTATGATTGGAGGTGGAGGCTCTCCCTCCACAAGAATCAATAATCAAGGTTGCTGGGTGTGAGGATTCACACTCACTACCTTCTGTTTTTTCTGCCAGCAGTACCAGGGCCGACAACGGAGGACAGAGACCACCTGGGGACTCGGGGCTTGGCGGCTTCGGTGTTCTTCAGGCCGTTGGTGGTAGAAGCGGTGTGGGTCCCGGCTCTTCGTTCATCTGAGGTCTCCTATCTTCGAGCCTGCCCGCAATCCTCTTGTGTGTGATTGGCAGTACCTTTGTTTATTTTACGTTGTGTTCTTGTGCAACATTAAATTGTTACTCCTTCCCTTATCCATTGTCCGTTCATTAGCGCCCCCTGTTGTGGGTCCGTGTTACGACACCTTCCCAACAAATGTAGCATAAACAAAGTTATATATGACAATTCACAATAAAATGTCTGCTTACTGCTGGGGCGGTGTGTGTCTGCACCCTGCTCTGTGTTCCAGGACTCTGCACTGGGGCAGAGCTCTGCAGCGCTGAGTCCTGGAGAAGCTGGAAAGAGAAGCGTGCGATCTAATCCACTGTGGGGTGCAAAATTGCTTGCCTCTGCTGGTGGTTGGCTCTCACTGCGGTATTGTATCACTTCCTGTTCCGGAGCACAGCGGTGTTTTGCTGTATCTGTTAGCTGTTTAATCTGCGCAATTAGATTGATCTAGTTATCTAGATTACGATTTGTTTCCCAGTGTAATCTTCACGTGCCTTAACTAAAGCACTCCTTCTGCTGAATCACCTCTAAATTATTTACACATTATTCACTTTACGTGTTTTTAGGAATCCGCTAGCTTAGCGCAGCTACTAGCTCTTAGCCGATTTAGCATGGCGGCTTCTCCTGTCTCTCCCGCACTTTTCTGCTCTGGGTGTGAAATGTTTATTTATTCCTCGGCCTCCTTTAGCAGTAACGGTACTTGTAATAAGTGTAGCTTATTCGTAGCTTTGGAGGCCAGGCTGGGCAAATTGGAGACTCGGCTCCGCACCGTGGAAAATTCTACAGCTAGCCAGGCCCCTGTAGTCGGTGCGGACCAAGGTAGCTTAGCCGCCGTTAGTTCCCCTCTGGCAGATCCCGAGCAGCCGGGAAAGCAGGCCGACTGGGTGACTGTGAGGAGGAAGCGTAGTTCTAAACAGAAGCCCCGTGTACACCGCCAACCCGTTCACATTTCTAACCGTTTTTCCCCACTCGGTGACACACCCGCCGAGGATCAAACTCTGGTTATTGGCGACTCTGTTTTGAGAAATGTGAAGTTAGCGACACCAGCAACCATAGTCAATTGTCTTCCGGGGGCCAGAGCAGGCGACATTGAAGGAAATTTGAAACTGCTGGCTAAGGCTAAGCGTAAATTTGGTAAGATTGTAATTCACGTCGGCAGTAATGACACCCGGTTACGCCAATCGGAGGTCACTAAAATTAACATTAAATCGGTGTGTAACTTTGCAAAAACAATGTCGGACTCTGTAGTTTTCTCTGGGCCCCTCCCCAATCGGACCGGGAGTGACATGTTTAGCCGCATGTTCTCCTTGAATTGCTGGCTGTCTGAGTGGTGTCCAAAAAATGAGGTGGGCTTCATAGATAATTGGCAAAGCTTCTGGGGAAAACCTGGTCTTGTTAGGAGAGACGGCATCCATCCCACTTTGGATGGAGCAGCTCTCATTTCTAGAAATCTGGCCAATTTTCTTAAATCCTCCAAACCATGACTATCCAGGGTTGGGACCAGGAAGCAGAGTTGTAGTCTTACACACCTCTCTGCAGCTTCCCTCCCCCTGCCATCCCCTCATTACCCCATCCCCGTAGAGACGGTGTCTGCTCCCAGACCACCAATAACCAGCAAAAATCTATTTAAGCATAAAAATTCAAAAAGAAAAAATAATATAGCACCTTCAACTGCACCACAGACTAAAACAGTTAAATGTGGTCTATTAAACATTAGGTCTCTCTCTTCTAAGTCCCTGTTGGTAAATGATATAATAATTGATCAACATATTGATTTATTCTGCCTTACAGAAACCTGGTTACAGCAGGATGAATATGTTAGTTTAAATGAGTCAACACCCCCGAGTCACACTAACTGTCAGAATGCTCGTAGCACGGGCCGAGGCAGAGGATTAGCAGCAATCTTCCATTCCAGCTTATTAATTAATCAAAAACCCAGACAGAGCTTTAATTCATTTGAAAGCTTGACTCTTAGTCTTGTCCATCCAAATTGGAAGTCCCAAAAACCAGTTTTATTTGTTATTATCTATCGTCCACCTGGTCGTTACTGTGAGTTTCTCTGTGAATTTTCAGACCTTTTGTCTGATTTAGTGCTTAGCTCAGATAAGATAATTATAGTGGGCGATTTTAACATCCACACAGATGCTGAGAATGACAGCCTCAACACTGCATTTAATCTATTATTAGACTCTATTGGCTTTGCTCAAAATGTAAATGAGTCCACCCACCACTTTAATCATATCTTAGATCTTGTTCTGACTTATGGTATGGAAATAGAAGACTTAACAGTATTCCCTGAAAACTCCCTTCTGTCTGATCATTTCTTAATAACATTTACATTTACTCTGATGGACTACCCAGCAGTGGGGAATAAGTTTCATTACACTAGAAGTCTTTCAGAAAGCGCTGTAACTAGGTTTAAGGATATGATTCCTTTTTTATGTTCTCTAATGCCATATAACAACACAGTGCAGAGTAGTTACCTAAACTCTGTAAGTGAGATAGAGTATCTCGTCAATAGTTTTACATCCTCATTGAAGACAACTTTGGATGCTGTAGCTCCTCTGAAAAAGAGAGCTTTAAATCAGAAGTGTCTGACTCCGTGGTATAACTCACAAACTCGTAGCTTAAAGCAGATAACCCGTAAGTTGGAGAGGAAATGGCGTCTCACTAATTTAGAAGATCTTCACTTAGCCTGGAAAAAGAGTCTGTTGCTCTATAAAAAAGCCCTCCGTAAAGCTAGGACATCTTTCTACTCATCACTAATTGAAGAAAATAAGAACCCCAGGTTTCTTTTCAGCACTGTAGCCAAGCTGACAAAGAGTCAGAGCTCTATTGAGCTGAATATTCCATTAACTTTAACTAGTAATGACTTCATGACTTTCTTTGCTAACAAAATTTTAACTATTAGAGAAAAAATTACTCATAACCATCCCAAAGATGTATCGTTATCTTTGGCTGCTTTCAGTGATGCCGGTATTTGGTTAGACTCTTTCTCTCCGATTGTTCTGTCTGAGTTATTTTCATTAGTTACTTCATCCAAACCATCAACATGCTTATTAGACCCCATTCCTACCAGGCTGCTCAAGGAAGCCCTACCATTATTTAATGCTTTGATCTTAAATATGATCAATCTATCTTTGTTAGTTGGCTATGTACCACAGGCTTTTAAGGTGGCAGTAATTAAACCATTACTTAAAAAGCCATCACTTGACCCAGCTATCTTAGCTAATTATAGGCCAATCTCCAACCTTCCTTTTCTCTCAAAAATTCTTGAAAGGGTAGTTGTAAAACAGCTAACTGATCATCTGCAGAGGAATGGTCTATTTGAAGAGTTTCAGTCAGGTTTTAGAATTCATCATAGTACAGAAACAACATTAGTGAAGGTTACAAATGATCTTCTTATGGCCTCGGACAGTGGACTCATCTCTGTGCTTGTTCTGTTAGACCTCAGTGCTGCTTTTGATACTGTTGACCATAAAATTTTATTACAGAGATTAGATCATGTCATAGGTATTAAAGGCACTGCGCTGCGGTGGTTTGAATCATATTTGTCTAATAGATTACAATTTGTTCATGTAAATGGGGAATCTTCTTCACAGACTAAAGTTAATTATGGAGTTCCACAAGGTTCTGTGCTAGGACCAATTTTATTCACTTTATGCATGCTTCCCTTAGGCAGTATTATTAGACGGTATTGCTTAAATTTTCATTGTTACGCAGATGATACCCAGCTTTATCTATCCATGAAACCAGAGGACACACACCAATTAGCTAAACTGCAGGATTGTCTTACAGACATAAAGACATGGATGACCTCTAATTTCCTGCTTTTAAACTCAGATAAAACTGAAGTTATTGTACTTGGCCCCACAAATCTTAGAAACATGGTGTCTAACCAGATCCTTACTGTGGATGGCATTACCCTGACCTCTAGTAATACTGTGAGAAATCTTGGAGTCATTTTTGATCAGGATATGTCATTCAAAGCGCATATTAAACAAATATGTAGGACTGCTTTTTTGCATTTACGCAATATCTCTAAAATTAGAAAGGTCTTGTCTCAGAGTGATGCTGAAAAACTAATTCATGCATTTATTTCCTCTAGGCTGGACTATTGTAATTCATTATTATCAGGTTGTCCTAAAAGTTCCCTAAAAAGCCTTCAGTTAATTCAAAATGCTGCAGCTAGAGTACTAACGGGGACTAGAAGGAGAGAGCATATCTCACCCATATTGGCCTCTCTTCATTGGCTTCCTGTTAATTCTAGAATAGAATTTAAAATTCTTCTTCTTACTTATAAGGTTTTGAATAATCAGGTCCCATCTTATCTTAGGGACCTCGTAGTACCATATCACCCCAATAGAGCGCTTCGCTCTCAGACTGCAAGCTTACTTGTAGTTCCTAGGGTTTGTAAGAGTAGAATGGGAGGCAGAGCCTTCAGCTTTCAGGCTCCTCTCCTGTGGAACCAGCTCCCAATTCAGATCAGGGAGACAGACACCCTCTCTACTTTTAAGATTAGGCTTAAAACTTTCCTTTTTGCTAAAGCTTATAGTTAGGGCTGGATCAGGTGACCCTGAACCATCCCTTAGTTATGCTGCTATAGACGTAGACTGCTGGGGGTTTCCCATGATGCACTGTTTCTTTCTCTTTTTGCTCTGTATGCACCACTCTGCATTTAATCATTAGTGATCGATCTCTGCTCCCCTCCACAGCATGTCTTTTTCCTGGTTCTCTCCCTCAGCCCCAACCAGTCCCAGCAGAAGACTGCCCCTCCCTGAGCCTGGTTCTGCTGGAGGTTTCTTCCTGTTAAAAGGGAGTTTTTCCTTCCCACTGTAGCCAAGTGCTTGCTCACAGGGGGTCGTTTTGACCGTTGGGGTTTTACATAATTATTGTATGGCCTTGCCTTACAATATAAGGCGCCTTGGGACAACTGTTTGTTGTGATTTGGCGCTATATAAAAAAAAATTTGATTGATTGATTGATCTGTGCGCACGCCAGTGGATCCAACTGCTCTCGTCCGTCCAGATCAGAGATCGGCACAGTCTGCTACAGTTGTCATCTGTTGGTTGGATGTTTGTGGGTGCTGGCTCGAATTTCTGCTGTCAGTGGAGCCTCCTGTCCCTCCAACAGGCCTTGCTCTTAGCGCCACAAATCGAAAGAATCACAGCTCCTCAATCACGTCTCATTTGCCATAGGGATCAATCGATTCTGTCTGCATGCGATGAAATTATCCCATGATCCATAAAGAAAATAAATGAATGAATAAAATAATCTTAAAAATTACTCCGTTGTGCCTCCATGTGGAGCGAAGATGCCACGCGACACTGTGCACACACTCGATTCTGTGCTGATCAGGATTTAAGTGTTCCACCTGCAAAACCAAGGGTTCTACCTGTGGTGGAAATGCAAACCAAGCCAGACTTAACTGTTCTGACACACATAATACTGTGCAGCACTGACCCAAACCACACAGTAGAAATAGGGCTGTCAGTACAATATATGCTGGTTAAGTCATCAGGGTGTGACAGCTGACTTAATTTATGAGACATATGCTCGCTTATTGCAGCGTTTGTAATACAGCCGGCATACGCAGGCTAAATCGTCAAGGTGTGACAAAACCTTTACATAATGATTTCCTCTAGACGTCACAGACCAGATTGTCCTGAGTAATGGCTTTGTTCAAAAACTGGGTGGAGGGCAAACATAATAATCATAAGATCCTGGCAAATCATCCAACTTTAAAACTGTTGCTGGCTATCCAATTTGTTCATCATACAGTGCCTCCAGAAAATTATTCACAGCGCTTCATTTTGTCCACATTTTGTTGTTACAGCCTTATTCCAAAATGGATGAAATTCATTTTTTTCCCCTCAAACTTCTACACACAATACCCGATAATGACAAGGTGGAAAAAAGGTTTTTGTTTGTTTGTTTAGACTTTTGCAAATTTACTAAAAATAAAAAACTGAGAAATGACGTGTTCATGAGTATTCACAGCCTTTGCCATGAAGTTCAAAACAGGGCTGTGAAAACTCCAGATCCGCGAAAATTCCACGGATTTCATCATTGGGGGGTGTTAGTGTTTTACTCTGTAATCGTGATCGTCGCAGGGCTGTGAAAACTCCAGATCCGCGAAATTCAGCGGATTTCATCATTGGGGGGGTGGTTGTTAGTGTTTTACTCTGTAATCGTGATCATCACAGTTTTTAAAATGTCTATCGCAAAGTGTTCTTTTTTTTTTTTTATGACCATGCAATTTTTATGCACGGTCAATTTTTTTTAATTTTTAAGTCCTAGGCTGTCCACAGACACTGATCTGTGTGTTACAGATATAAATCAGTGTCCTCGGATGCGCAGAGTTTCAGGGAGGAAAAAATCCCTCTCTCAAAGCCTGGCTGTTGGGACAGTTGTCGTAAAGAGGGACTGGATGGTTTCTGCAGCGACGCTGTGTGTCTCCTGCCTGAAGCTTAAGCTAAATGGACATCGCAAACCTTTAGAGCTCTAAAGTTTTTAAAAGAAGACTTGTGCAGCACGTCTCTCACGGACCAACGTCGCACAGAGAGAAGATGGCGAGAAAAACTGTTTGAAAAGGTCTGATAAGGACAAGAATCCTTGGAATTGTCGCTGACTTCATCAACACAGATGAAACGGGAAAAGTGAACTGTGCTCTCAGGAAACACAGTAAGAATTTTTCTCTCTGGAAAATAAACATTGTGCTGTTCAAACAGGATTTTAGACAAGATTATGTGACTTTTTTCATTAATCTAGACTTTCATTGGGGAAAAAAAAGACTGGTTTTGAATGGATTTACATGAATTTACACAAGAATGTAAATGAGTTTTTATTAATGTAGACTTTTTCATAAGAAAAAGACACTGTGGCTTTGAGTGGATTTACACAAGAATATGTGGCTTTTTTTACTATAAGGTATGTTATTGATATTTTACCACAATTTTCAAAATATTCTACAAGCTTTAGCTGTGGTTTTTGAAATGCTTTAACAGTCTTTTCAGTCTTCATGAATTTCATGTAGTTTAATTGTTCTGAGTGAATGCATAATTTGGTTTACAATTAAAAGGAAAATCATTCCAGGCCCTACTTCCACGTTATATTCTGTTATTTCAACTTGATCATTGACGGTTCAAATGAAAGGTTGAATACAGGGTCATTTAAATATGCACAAATTTTGAGACTTATTGTTCCAGGAGATGCTGAAAATGTATCATTAGATAAAAAATGTATTTGATTTCTGGGATCCCACGGGGCCCGAGACCCCCAGACCCCCTGCAAATTTTCCTCGGATTTCACAGTTTTCATTTCACAGCCCTGTCAAAATTTAGCTCAGGTGCATCCTGTTTCCACTGATCATTCTTGAGATATTTCTGCAGCTTAATTGGAGTCCAGCTGGGGTAAATTTAGTTGATTGGAGACAGGATTGTCTCGAGGCACCAATCTGGGGAAAGGTACAGAAATATTTCTGCTGCTTTGAAGGTCTCAATGAGCACAGTGGCCACCATCATCCATAAACGGAAGAGGTTTGGCTCCACCAGGACATCAAACATTCCTCCTTTGACATGTGTTCACTGTAATGACTGCAATTAGAGGAACTTTTGTTGGTCGTGCCCCTCCAGAAATGATCTGTTTGTCTTTCAGGCTCAGGAGCTCCATGAGGAGGAGTCTCAGTGGGTCACATATGACGAGGATGAGTTGTTTGTCAAAAATCAGCTTGCAGACAGCCTCTTTGACATGTTACTGAAGGACACAGCAAACACACTCACACAAATATTTGACAAGAAGGCCAAAACAGATGCCCTCTCCTGACAGTGTGCGTGCAGCAACACAGGTCACTCATCCAGCACCTGTCAGACACAACACAGATAAAAGCTCTGGAATCCAAAGGCTCTTTGTAGGTTTAGTTTTAATTTAAAGTTTACTAGAAATTAACTGAAATTAAACAGTGATAATGTAACAGGATGTCAAAGTAATGTGATTGTTTAATATGAATTTTACAGTCAGTCATCATACAGAAAAGAAAGGACTTAAATATGGGAGAATAATCTATAATCTGAAATCAGTGAATATACAAGGCAGAAATGGCTCAAACGGTTTCTGATGTCAACTTTGAACTCAGCCCCAGTCACTGATATCAGGAGTGTTTTTAACCCTACTTTAGTGTATTATGTTTTGTTTGGAACAGTTTCATTTAATAATCAAGTAACATTTGGAACTCAAGGCTGTCTTGTTGACATTTTAGGAATTGAGTTTTAACTTTATGTAAAGCATAATTGGTTATTGCATGCCAGGTTATCAGATGTCTCCCTCCTGACTATCTCAGATTTACTTGGGAAAAAAATGTCCACATGACAGATGAAGGTCTTAATGGGGAAAGTGCAAGGGAAAATTTCAGGTCTGTACTATTATATGTTTTCTCAAGAAAAAAGAATAAAATACTATCCTCCTGAGACCCAGAAAAATAAGTGTTGTAAGTTTAGCTTTTTTTTCTGCATTAATTGTCGTGTGATGACAACATAAACTGTCAGCAGCATTTGTATTTATATTTTTTTATGGAATGTCCTTTGCAGTGGACAACGGGATCTAGTGCTCACTGAATAGTTCTTTTGAAATAAAGCTGTGAAACTCGTCATTTACAGAGGACAAAAATGCATTGCTGGGTCTCAAGAGTCTATGGTCGAGGTGTTTTGGGCTGTTATTCTTATCTGAGATGACGAGGTGGGAGGTGTTTCTGTCAGTTTGGTTTATGGACATGAAATGAGAGCAGTGGAATTTTAAAAGCACAAACTGAAATGTCCTAAATGTGAATACAGATGAATTATGTCAGAGGTTGTGTAATAATGGTTACAGCATTTTTGGCAGTTTACAAGAATGTTTGTACTTTATTTTGTATTAAGCCGTCACACATGGCGTACTTTGATGGCTGCTATTCAGACTGTGACTTTATACAACTGTCAATTTTAAAATGTTTCGTAGCTTCCAAGATACACCCCCCCCCACACACACACACACACACACACACACACAACACCAAAAACAAATGTAACTTTGTAACTTAATAGTGTTTTTCCATTCTTGGTGACCTGAACAATTTCTGTTTTTCTGTTTGTTTTTGTTTTTTTTTTCCCCCCTTTCTTTTGCTGTGACAAATGTGGTGTTACATGTTCAAGTGGCTGTTGGAATGTAGCCTGATGATGTTACTGCTCAGGTTTGTCCACATGAAGTCAAGTGCCTCTTTAGATCCATAACAAATTGTACCCACATCTCCTTTGGACCTACTTCTGTTTTCTTGTTCTTCCAACCACGAAAGGATCTTCACTCTAACCAGTCTGCCAATAATTCAGTTTCTGCCTTATAATGTCATTTTCTCATTTTCTATGCTTCAGTTGGAGGAAATGTAATGAACTGCTGACAGGCTCTTAGTGCTGTCAACATTTTGGCCGTTGTATCTGTATTTAGCCACAGTTAAGTTCATGAACTGTAGTTTGTTCTCACTTCACTGACAAATTGTGTCCAGTCCTAATTCTGTACCATCTCAGTCATGGAAGTGATGTGGCTGATCGCTAGATTGGATTCAAGGGCTTTTTTGATCCTCACTGTCAATGCTACTTTATTCCAATGATAATGTGTTCAGATTCATCAGGTGTGTGACAGATTTTACCATTTTAAAGAAATCCTGGCCTTAAATTGGTGGAAAATGCTGCTTCAACTGAATATTGTGCAGTACACATGGTACTATTGTAAATTAACAGTTGCGTAATTGTCTAATCAAAACCGTAAATTACTTGATGCATTGAAAAAGAAGCCTGAAAAGAACATATAACACAAATCTCCATGCTGGAAGGGTGTTTCTGATCCGTATGTAACTGACCACAAAAATATTTTCTGCAACATTGTCTCTCAGATTGTCCTCTTCAATTGATTGTGTGTAAGTACATTTTTATGACTATGCAGTCTTCGGTCTTGTACATTATTTTATATGTATGGAGATATTGGACTTAATTGTGCATATGAGGAGTTGTAAGTTTTTAAAGATGGTGTAAAGTGAGGCTGCTCATTTCCTCTGTTTTGAGGTCAGTTTCTTTGTAGAAGTTTATCTGCAGTGAAGAGAGAGATGGTGCAACTTCTTTAACATCATCTGTAGTTTGATTCTAATGAAAACAGTCACAAATCACTCACTCCCTCGCTCATCTTCAACCGCTTATCTAGGATCGGGTCGCGGGGATAGGCACAAATTTTTGATGATAAATTAAGCAGCCTAGATTGAGCTCTTTCTCTATGGATATGTTTATGAATATTTATATTGTGTGCTGACTGCACCAAGTGCACTTGAAGACTTTTACAATTCTTTCTTTGGGGTAAATATGTTTATCCATTCAACTCCACTGTTAACCTAAATGATTGTTGTAAAATATACACTGTCTACTTTGAATATATGTATATATTATATATTTAACTAAATGAACTTTGAAGTTGTAAAATAAAGCTTTCAGTGTTTTTAAACTGAATGCCGTGTGAAAAATCTATTCCTAACTAAAGTTGAGTTGCTCCACCTTGTTGCATTGTGCAAAATGCTCCTGACATTTACAGTTGGTCTGTTGTCCTGATGCAAAAGAGTGACACATGAAAGGAAAAACAAAGTGTGTTATTAAGGTGCCGCCAGAACAGCTTCATAGGCCTGAGGTTTGATTCTACAAGACTGGCTCTCCCACTAGAGGGATGAAACAAGTCTTCCAAAGTTATCCTCTCATTTGGTGGGTTATACAGTAGTGTTCAGAATAATAGTAATGCTATGTGACTAAAAAGATTAATCCAGGTTTTGAGTATATTTCTTATTGTTACATGGGAAACAAGGTACCAGTAGATTCAGTAAATGGACTGCATTTATATAGCGCTTTTCCATCTGCATGAGATGCTCAAAGTGCTTTACAATTGTGCCTCACATTCACCCCAATGTCAGGGTGCTGCCAGACAAGGCGCTCACTACACACCGGGAGCAATAGGGGATTAAAGGCCTTACCCATGGGCCCTTAGTGATTTTCCAGTCAGGCGGGGATTTGAACCCATGATCTTCTGGACTCAAGCCCAACACCTTAACCACTAGACCATCACCATTGGGCCTCATGTATCAACGTGCATACGGTGATATTTGAGCGTATATGGGGTGTACGCCAAAACGGCTGCGCTACTTGGCATTTATCAGTGTGGTCGCTGGCGTACACTGCACTGAAAATATACACCAGGTTGAGAGGTGGCGTAAATTATACACCAAAATGAACCACAAGGAATCCACATAAAAATGAAGATGATCAACATGATAAACAGTGCCATTATACAAATCAATGCATATGTTACATAAATAACACTTTCCTCATTATACTACATAATAATCAATACAAATCCCGCTTTTGCGGAATTGCTGGTCTATCGAGCACGATCCATGGCCACAGCGCTGACTGCAAAGAAGGCGCTGCTCGCCTTTTTCTCCAGAGCCTGGAACCAGAGCAGCGCTGAGCTTAACTTTATGTGGTGTGATCATTTTAGACAATGAAATTGATAATTACAACTGTAGTTTTGTCATTCCCTTCGCCCGTGCTGCAATCAGGTTGTGTCGTCTCCATTCGTTTGTCACAATAAAATAAATAAAGAAATACATCTTAAGAATAAAGATATCTGAAAAATTAGGCGTGTCTTATTAATTGAGCGAGCAAATATCCACGTCAAGAATTATTTACACGTGAAAAGAGAATACAGTGGTCCCTCGCTATAGCGCCGTTCGTTCACCTTTTGCGGCCTCGTCATTTTACGGAGTTTTTAGTACAATTTTGCATGCTTTTTTTTTTTTTTACAGTGTTCTGTGTTCTGCGTGTCTGTTTATAAGAATCTTCTCACCCAGAAGAAAAGAGAGCGCCAACAACTACTCATAACTGTGTTTGTCACTCGGAAACAGACACCTGCAGCCAGGTGTGAGTGGGGAAAAGGCGCGGCGTCAGGACGAAGAGGCCTGATCTGTGACATACTGGTCAGTCACTATTAATAATTTCTTATGTGTCCAACCTCGTACGTTGATCGTTAAAATTAAATTTGTTAGTTCTAAAAGCCATCATAATTATTTATAGGAAAACATTCTATTTTTATTTCTCAAACAAATGTTTGGGCCTGAAAACAGTTTGGTCTTATTTTTATACTAAGTTTTGAACTTTGAGAGTGTTTACACACGAGACAAGAGTGAGAAAATGTTCATGCCTGATTGAGAAAAGTGTATAAATTAGTTTTACAGGGTTTTTACAGCTTTAAAATGTCTATAATAATTGTAAAAAAAAATAACGCTGACAACGTTGCGGACTTCGCTTTTTGCGGACTATTTTTAGATTGTAATTCCCGCGATAAACGAGGGACCACTGTAACACTTTTTTGATTATACTACAAAACAATTGATACGACGGCCGCTTTTGACGCTCTATTGGCACGCATCGTGATTGGTGGAGTTCTTTTTCTTTGCCGTCTTCCTGGCTTCCATGGCGTAAAATGAGGGTGTGTCTGAAGCGGAGTCTGAATATTTATGGGCGTGTTTATTATAATTACGATTGTTTTCATCCGCCGCATTTATCAAGGTCACGTCAGGCGTACGCTGGAAATGGGCAGGTGCGCACTGCTTGATACATGTCACTGCAACTGATGTACTTCAAATTTACACCGTAAATTTACGCCACAAGTGCGCAATGTTGATACATGGGGACCATTGTCTTGTTGAAACACCCATTTCAAGGGCATGTCCTCTTCAGCATAAGGCAACATGACCTCTTCAAGTATTTTGACATATCCAAACTGATCCATGATACCTGTATGCTATATATAGGCCCAACACCATAGTAGGAGAAACATGCCCATATCATGATGCTTGCACCACCATGCCTTCACTGTCTTCACTGTGAACTGTGGCTTGAATTCAGAGTTTGGGGGTCGTCTCACAAACCTCTGCGGCCCTTGAACCCAAAAAGAACAATTTTACTCTGTCCACAAAATATTCCTCCATTTCTCTTTAGGCCAGTTGATGTGTTCTTTGGCAAATTGTAACCTCTTCTGCACATGTCTTTATTTAACAGAGGGACTTGCGGGGGCAAATAAATTAGCTTCACACAGGCGTCTTCTAACTGTCACAGCACTTACAGGTAACTCCAGACTGTCTTTGATCATCCTGGAGCTGATCAGTGGGTGAGCCTTTGCCATTCTGGTTATTCTTCTATCCATTTTGATGGTTGTTTTCCGTTTCTTCCACGCATGTCTTTTCTTTTTTTTCTTTTTTTTCCCCATTTTAAAGCATTGGAGATCATTGTAGATGAACAGCCTATAATTTTTTGCACCTGTGTATAGGTTTTCCCCTCTCCAATCAACTTTTTAATCAAACTACGCTGTTCTTCTGAACAATGTCTTGAATGTCCCTTAAGAGTGTGCATATCATAGCAATCATATCATATCAATGCTTGGTCTTGTTGGATTTGTGAGAATCTACTGGTACCTTGTTTCCCATGTAACAATAAGAAATATACTCAAAACCTGGATTAATCTTTTTAGTCACATAGCACTACTATTATTCTGAACACTACTGTACATCACATGATGAACTGTTAGCATTGGGCCATATCATCTGCCTCAGGAGTTTTCACAAGTTATCGTGATAGCTGTGTATGTAGCCCCATCTGCTAACCCTGAAATTGCTTGTGAGCATCTGCTAAATTGCATCAGTGATCCGCAGTCAAGACTAGGCCCTGTGCCTCACCACTGGTGACTTCAACCACTCCAACCCTGCCTCTGTCCTCCCCACACACACTCAGTATGTGACCTGTCCCACCAGAGACAATAAAACACTGGACTTATTTTTGCCAGTGTGAAGGAGGCATACACCTCTCCCCCCACTGGGCAGATCAGACCACAATCTCATCCATTTGGCACCAGTATATGTACCCCTTGTGCGAAGGCAGCCTGCTGAGTCTCGGACTGTACAGAAGTGGTCTGCAGAGAGTGAGGCAGCACTTAGACTGTTTCAGTACAACTGTGTGGTCCGAACTCTGTGACCCTCACAAGGAGGACATAAACGCCATGACAGAATGCATCATGGACTACATCAACTTTTTGCTCTGAAAATACCGTACCTACCCGGACAGTGCGGTGTTGTTTCGAACAACAAACCATGGATTAGCCCTGACATAAAGACTCTGCTTGAAGGTGAAGAAGAGAGCCTTTAAGTCAGGGAAACCGAAGAGGCCTGAAGAATATACAGAGAGAACTGAGGAGGGAATTCGCTAAGCTCAGACCACAAGCGGAAGTTGGAGGAGCAGCTCCAACACCAGAACGGGGGGTGTGGAGCAGCTTGAAGACCATCTCTGGGTTCAGACCCTCTCCCAAACAGGCGGAAGGTGACCATCAATGGGCAAACGACCTCAACAAGCCCTTCCTGAGGTTTGACACAACCCCTCCTCCTCCTCCCCTACTCTGTCTTCTGTGCCTCTGCCCGGTATCCCCCCCTCCTTAACACTTCCGCTCACACTGCTGCCACAAACTGCTTCATTCCCAATACACCTCCTAGCACCAGCCAGACCTCCTCCACCCCTACCTTCCCCCCCACCTGCTCTCTACTCTTCACGGCAGATCAGGTCAGGAGTCAGCTGAAGAGAATAAAGAGCAAAAATATTAGCCCGAGGCTCCTCAAATCCTGTGCAGATGAGCTGTGTGGGGTCATGGAGCGGGTCTTCAACCTGAGCCTGAAGCTGAGGACGGTGCCACACCTCTGGAAAATGTCATGTGTGGTCCCAGTGCCCAAACACCGCACGCCAAGGACTCAACAGCGTTCAGGCCAGTGGCACTTACATCCCACCTGATGAAGACCCTAGAGCGTGCTATGGACCCACAGCAGTTGGCTTACTGGCCTGGCATTGGAGTGGAGGACGCCATCATCTCCCTGCTGCACCGCTCACTGTCCCACCTGGAGACGCCCGGCAGCGCTGTGAGGATTCTCTTCTTTGACTTCTCTAGCGCTTTTAACACCATCCAGCCGTGGCTCCTGAGGGACAAGCTGGTGAATGCAGGAGTGGACAAGGATCTGCTGAGTGGGTCCTGGACTACCTCCACAAACCAGCCTCAGTTTGTGAGGACCAAGAACTGCGTGTCTGACCTCCTGACCTGCAGTGTGGGGGGGCCCCCAGGGAAACAGTCCTCGCGCCCTTCCTCTTCACTCTTTACACTGCAGACTTCAGACACAACGGACAGCGTGTCCTACAGAAGTCCTCCGATGACGCGGCCCTCATTGGACTCATTATGGACGACGATGACGCGGAATACAGAGGACTAACGCAGGACTTTGTGGACTGGTGTCAGAGGAACCACCTCCTCATCAACTGGGGGAAGACCAAGGAGATGGTGGTGGACTTCAGACGCCGCCCCACCACACTCCCCCCAGTGAACATCCAGGGAAGGAACATGAGAAGAGTGGACTCATATAAGTACCTGGGTGTCCATCTGAACAACAAACTGGGACTGGACTCACAACACGGACGCACTTTACAGGAAGGGTCAGAGCCGCCTCTACCTCCTGAGGAGAGTGAGGGGGCCACTCCTGAGGACCTTCTATGACTCTGTGGTGGCTTCAGCCATCCTGTACGGTGTGGTCTGCTGGAGCAGCCGCATCACAGAGAGGGACAGGAAAAGACTGGATAATCAATCAATCAATCAAATTTTATTTATATAGCGCCAAATCACAACAAACAGTTGCCCCAAGGCGCTTTATATTGTAAGGCAAGGCCATACAATAATTACGTAAAAACCCCAATGGTCAAAACGACCCCCTGTGAGCAAGCACTTGGCGACAGTGGGAAGGAAAAACTCCCTTTTAACAGGAAGAAACCTCCAGCAGAACCAGGCTCAGGGAGGGGCAGTCCTTCTGCTGGACTGGTTTGGGGCTGAGGGAGAGAACCAGGAAAAAAGACATGCTGTGGAGGGGAGCAGGGATCATCAGGAAATCCTGCTCTGTCATGGGCTGTCCTCTGGACTCTGTGCAGGAGGTGGGGGACAGGAGGGGTCCTGGCTAAATTCCACATCTATGCTGGACCACAAGTGTCACCCCCTGCAGGACATTCTGTCTGCTCTGGAGAACAGTTTCAGTGACAGACTCATTCCACCCTCGCTGTGTGAGGGAGAGATTCCGCAGATCGTTTCTCCGGCTGCTGTCAGACTGTACAATGAACAATGCTAGTACTGTGGTAACCATGGCAACCAGGACAATAATCATTGTCATACCTGCTGTATTATTAGGTGCAATAACACTATGTAACAAATTTTTATTTTTGTTTTGTTCCGGGTACACAGTGTGTTTTCCTAACCTGTTATGCCTTAAATAATAAAAAAAATAGCTGTTATTCCACAGAAACTTTGCTTCTGTGATCAGGAAACGTATTTTGAAATTTGTCTGTTTTCAAGAATATCTTGATTCGCCTTCACTACTACTGAGTAGTCTTCTAGAATATTCTTTAACTGCTAGAACTGTCCAGAATTTGCTAGAAGTTTCCAGAATTATCTAGAAATTTCAAGAAACTTTTAGAACTTTCTAGAACGTTTTAACAAAAATAAAATCAAAGTTTGTGCTGAATGTAGTCATTTTTCCATAGACTTTAGACATAAGCAGCTGAATCTAACACTTAGAAGCCAGGAACAAAAATTGTGTTACATAGTGTAATTTACTTATGGTGCAAATTCAAGTCATTTTACCTACTATATTTTAACCTGTCCATATTGTAAATATCGAGTAATTTATAGTAATTTCACACTGAAGTCACTTTATCTGATCATTTTACATCCCGACAGGCCGCACTTGAACTGAACAAGGCTTAGCCTATCTTACCGGCACTCAGTGCTTTGTTAGTTCTTGTTTTTTTTAATGACTATGAATGAATGAGTGAGTTTATTTCGGCACACAATTCCAACACAAACAAAAAAATCATAACAAGCAACTTTTACAAAGTCCTGCGTGGCCAAAACGGTGAGGGGCAGAAGCAGAGCTTATAAATACCCACCCCTTATACTAAAAAATAAACATATACACACAAAATTTCATAAATATCAACACACACACACACACACACATATATACACACACACACGATGACAATACCAAAAAGAAAAAAATGTGCAAACTTCAGATGGAAGAGTTGCTAGAAGAGGAGAAAAGGATATATATAAACTATATAAAATAAAAACTCCATGAGAATGAGTTTTAAGAACAGCAGTCAGTTAAACGTGTAGTTACCATGTTTTATTTTTGTAAATATAAGTAAATTTCTGCTTTTCTGTTTCTGTCTTCTCTCTTCAGCAGTTGCGGCAGAAATGATTCCAGAATTAATAAGAGCTTCACTTAATAAGACGTTAAGGCAATGACGTAGGAGTGTTACGCCCCACCCACTTTTGGCTCCCACCCACTCAGAGATGGTTTCATGTTTCAAACATGGTGTCAGAAAAAAAAATCTGTATAAATTACCATTTTTGACACAATAAATTTAAATTAACATGATAGTTTAAATTGAAAAAAGATTTACATACGTTTAATTAACTATAAATTAAGCTACTAAAACTTTAACAATTAAATTGTTGAAAATTATTTTTATTTAAGTTGGCAAACTCAAATCCAATCCAATCCACTTTATTTATGTAGCACATTTAACAACAAAAATGTTCCAAAGTGCTGCACATACAATAGAATCACGATAGATAAAACCCCAGTAGTCAAAAAATAAGAAAATTAACTAAAATGTGCAAGATAAATAAATAAATACATACGAGGTCTCTTAGATAATAAACCGACCCTTTTATTTTTTTTTTTTAACTATATGGATTTGAATGACGTGCGATTACACCAATCATGCTTGAACCCTCGTGCGCATGCGTGAGTTTTTTCACGCGTGTCGGTGACGTCATTTCCCTGTGGGCAGGCCTTGAGTGAGATGTGGTCCCGCCCTCTCGGCTGAATTCCTTTGTTTCACACGCTGCTCGAGACGGCGCGCGTTGCTTTATCAAAATTTTTTCTGGACCTGTAAGGAATATCCGAGTGGACACTATTCGAGAAATTAAGCTGGTTTTCGGTGAAAAGTTTAACGGCTGATGAGAGATTATGGGGTGTTTCTGTCGGTGTAAGGACTTCCCACAGAACGGGACATCGTGCAGCGCTTCCAGACGCCGTTGTCGGCCTGTTTCAACCTGAAAACATCCTAATTTAAGGCTTAATTCACCCAGGACGTCGTGAGAGAACAGAGAAGATTCAGAAGAGGCCGGCATGAGGACTTTATGCGGACATTCCACTGTTTAAGGACATTTTTTAATGAAAGACGTGCGCGCAAATTCGCCGAGTTGTCACGGAAACGACTCGGCGAATGTTCTGCAACAGGAAAAACACCTCCGTGTTGAAAACCATTGTAAAATTAAGGCGGTTTTTGATGGCTTTCAACAAGTGAGTAACTGAGAAATTGTTTAACAGCTTGGGCATGTTCCAACTTGCCCGTTAAGGTTTCCAACGGAGGTGTTTTTCCTGTTGCGACCCCCCCGCGGTCGGGTCCGGCCCGACATGCGACTCTGCCCGCACGTTCTTTCATTACAAAATGTCCGTTAACAATGGAATGTCCGAATAAACTCCTCATGCCGACTTCTTCTGAAAGTTCTCTGTTCTCTGACGACTTCCTGGGTCAACAGAGCCTGAAATGTGGAAGTTTTCAACTTGAAACGGCAAGACGCTGCCGCCTCAAAGCGCAGATCGCCGTCAGTCGCCGTAAGGACGGTCCTTACGGCGACACTACCAGACCAAAATCTCTCATCAGCCGTTAAACTTTTTACCGAAAACCAGCTGAATTTATCGAATGGTGTCCACTCAGTTGTGCCTTACAGCTTTGAAAACATTTTTATCAAACAAAGCAGCAGTCTCTGAGCCATTCCTAAACAATGAAAAAAATCGACGAGAGGGTGGGCCACTCCTCACTCAAAGACTGCCCACAGGCGAATGATGTAACCAACAGGCGTGAAAAAACTCTCGCATGCCCACGAGGGTTCAAGCATGTCTGATGTAATCACACGTGATTCAAATCCATATGGTTTTTGAAAAAATAATAAGGTCGGATACTTTTCTAATAGACCTCATACAGCATACAAAAGATAAAACCAATAAAATCTACCAAAATAAAAACAAAACCAATAAAACAGAGGACCACACAACTCACTCAGTGTTAAAAACCAGAGAATAAAAGTGGGTCTTCAGACGAGACTTAAAACACTCCACTGTGGGGGCTGTTTGGACATGGAGGGGCAGAGCGTTCCAAAGTCTGGGGCCAGCCACAGAGAAATCTTAAAATCAATTCTAAAATTAATAGGAAGCCAGTGCAAAGATGCAAGAATTGGGGTTATGTGATCACGCTTCCAGGCTCCTGTAAAAAGTCACGCTGCAGCGTTCTGGACTAACTGCAAACGGAAAAGAGCCCGTTGGCTAATGCCGAAATAAAGTGCGTTACAGTAGTCCAGATGACTTGAAATAAAAGAGTGCACAATTTGTTCAAAAAGGTTGAAAGATAAAAATGGTTTTACCTTTGATAAAAGACGAAGATGATAAAAGCACAATTTCAAAACCCCATTGATTTGTTTATCAAATTTAAAATCGCTGTCTATCGTGACGCCAAGGCTGGTGACCTTGGGACGTACAAAATCCTTAAGAGGGCCCAAGTCAACGAGGGTACTTCCAAACAACATAACCTCTGTCTTGCCCTCATTAAGTTTCAAAAAATTCTGTGACAACCAAGCCCTGACATCACACAGACACTCGAGTAGGGGTGTCAGGGGGCAAAGGCTGTTTTTAGCGATAGGTATGTACAACCCCTGGCAAAAATTATGGAATCACTGGCCTCGGTTGATGTTCATTCAGTTGTTTAATTTTGTAGAAAAAAAGCAGATCACAGACATGACACAAAACTAAAGTCATTTCAAATGGCAACTTTCTGGCTTTAAGAAACACTATAAGAAATCAAGAAAAAAAGATTGTGACAGTCAGTAATGGTTACTTTTTTAGACCAAGCAGAGGAAAAAAATATGGAATCACTCAATTCTGAGGAATAAATTACGGAATCACCCTGTAAATTTTCATCCGCCAAACTAACACCTGCATCAAATCAGATCTGCTCGTTGACATTGACCCTATGCCATGACATTGACCCTATGTGTCTTTTTGCAAGGAATGTTTTCACAGTTTTTGCTCTATGGCAAGATGCATTATCATCTTGAAAAATGATTTAATCACCCCAAACATCCTTTCAATTGTCCAAATATCAACGTAAACTTGTGCATTTATTGATGATGTAATGACAGCCATCTCCCCAGTGCTTTTACCTGACATGCAGCCCCATATCATGAATGACTGTGGAAATTTACATGTTCTCTTCAGGCAGTCATCTTTATAAATCTCATGGAAAGGCACCAAACAAAAGTTCCAGCATCATCACCTTGCCCAATGCAGATTCGAGATTCATCACTGAATATGACTTTCATCCAGTCATCCATAGTCCACAATTGCTTTTCCTTAGCCCATTGTAACCTTGTTTTTTTTTCTGTTTAGGTGTTAATGATGGCTTTTGTTTAGCTTTTCTGTATGTAAATCCCATTTCCTTTAGGCGGTTTCTTACAGTTCGGTCACAGACGTTGACTCCAGTTTCCTCCCATTTGTTCCTCATTTGTTTTGTTGTGCATTTTTCGATTTTTGAGACATATTGCTTAAGTTTTCTGTCTTGACGCTTTGATGTCTTCCTTGGTCTACCAGTATGTTTGCCTTTAACAACCTTCCCATGTTGTTTGTATTTGGTCCAGAGTTTAGACACAGCTGACTGTGAACAACCAACATCTTTTGCAACATTGCGTGATGATTTACCCTCTTTTAAGAGTTTGATAGTCCTCTCCTTTGTTTCAATTGACATCTCTCGTGTTGGAGCCATGATTCATGTCAGTCCACTTGGTGCAACAGCTCTCCAAGGTGTGATCACTCCTTTTTAGATGCAGACTAACGTGCAGATCTGATATGATGCAGGTGTTAGTTTTGGGGTTGAAAATTTACAGGGTGATTCCATAATTTTTTCCTCAGAATTGAGTGATTCCATATTTTTTTCCTCTGCTTGGTCTAAAAAAGTAACCGTTACTGACTGCCACAATCTTTTTTTTCTTGATTTCTTATAGTGTTTCTTAAAGCTAGAAAGTTACCATTTGAAATGACTTTAGTTTTGTGTCATGTCTGTGATCTGCTTTTTTTCTACAAAATTAAACAACTGAATGGACATCCTCCGAGGCCGGTGATTCCATAATTTTTGCCAGGGGTTGTAGATTTGACAATCATCAGCATAAAAATGATAGGCCACGTCATGTTTTTTAAAAATCTCTCTGAGTGGGAGGAGATAAAGAGCAAAAAGGATGGGTCCCAGGATAGAACCCTGGGGGACTCCACAATGAAGAGGGGCTGAAAACGAGGTGGAGTCCCCCAGCCTGACGGAGAAAGACCTCTCCGACAGGTACGACCTAAACCACTGCAGAACAGTCCCCCTGACACCCACACAGTCAAATGGTTTAAGTAATTGGTTTCCTCAAATGTTTTGAGAGCAACTCACTGAGTGTGCGAAGATTGAATAATCTGACCAGAGACACTATGACTGGATCACATGACAACGAAAAGTTACAGTGATGATTAGCTTGGACAGATTATCCCAAAAACAGTGTAGTATTTGACGGTTCTGTAACCAGAGCCCTGATGGGACTAAAAGACACTCTCTGAGGAATTGGCTGAAAAATCTGCAGTTAATAACATAATAGTTGACTGGTTTTACAAACATTTTGGCAAGTGGAAAGGACTGGTAACTTCAATTAGAATTTCTCTGTATCAGTAACTGTACTGGTCCATTGTATAAGACATTTGTCTCTCAAATGCATCACTGCTACCCTAGATAACAAATTGAGGCCCCTCACCCCTAATAAATGCCACAGCGCTCGCCTAATGAAACCAGACCTTCAGTGAAGACCGATATGTTTTTACTGCTATTACTGTGTTCTATGTTTTATTTTTCTCTCTTCTAGCAATTTTTAATTTTTATGAGTCACTGATACGCACTGTAGATGTTTTCCACAATGCACTGTGCAATGAAAAATACTTGCTGTTGTAAAATCTGGCAACGAAAAACTGCTTACACAAGGGGTGGCCAAGTTTGGTCCTCGAGAGCCACCTTCCTGACACTCTTAGTTGTCTCCCTGCTCCAACACACCTGAATCCAATGAAAGGCTCATTAAAAGTCTGCTAATGAGTCTTTCATTGGATTCAGGTATGTTGGAGCAGGGAGACAACTAAGAGTGTCAGGAAGGTGGCTCTCGAGGACCGAACTTGGCCACCCCTGGCTTACACTATTTTGTTACTGGTATAGGTGCTGCAATGAAGTAACTGCTTATATACAATCAGGGTGCAGGGTTGGGGGCTAAACTGAATGGGGGCCTTAGATCCTGTCAACATAATGGTAATGATATATATCTGATCCTGTCCTTGTTCAATTTTTTTATATATTATTTCTTATTAGTATTATTATTATTTTAATACAACCCAATTCCAATGAAGTTGGGACGTTGTGTAAAATGTAAAAAACAATGCAATGATTTGCAAATCCTCTTCAACCTATATTCAATTGAATACACCACAAAGACAAGATATTTAATGTTCAAATTAATAAACTTTATTATTTCTGTGCAAATATTTGCTCATTTTGAAATGGATGCCTGCAAAAGTTTTCAAAAAAGCTGGGACTGGTATGTTTACCACTGTGTTACATCACCTTTCCTTCTAACAACACTCAATAAGCGTTTGGGAACTGAGGACACTAATTGTTGAAGCTTTGTAGGTGGAAATCTTTGCCATTCTTATTTGATGTACGACTTCAGTTGTTCAACAGTCCGGGCTCTCCGTTGTTGTATTTTGCGCTTCATAATGCGCCACACATTTTCAATGGATGACAGGTCTGGACTGCAGGTAGGCCAGTCTAGTACCCACACTCTTTTACTACGAAGTCACGTTGTAACACGTGCAGAATGTGACTTGGCATTGTCTTGCTGAAATAAGCAGGGACGTTCCTGAAAAAGACGTTGCTTGGATGGCAGCATGTGTTGCTCCAAAACCTGGATGTACCATTCAGCATTGATGGTGCCATCACAGATGTGTAAGTTACCCATGCCATGGGCACTAACACACCACCATATCATCACAGATGCTGTCTTTTGAACTTTGCGCTGGTAACAGTCTGGGTGGTCTTTTTCCTCTTTTGTCCGGAGGACACAACATCCATGATTTCCAAAAACAATTTGAAACGTGGACTCATCAGACCAAAGCACACTTTTCCACTTTGCGTCTGTCCATTTCAAATGAGCTTGGGCCCAGAGAAGGCGGCGGCGTTTCTGGATGTTGTTGATGTATGGCTTTCATTTTGCATGGTAGAGTTTAATTTGCACTTGTAGATGTAGCGACGAACTGTGTTAACTGACAATGGTTTTCTGAAGTGTTCCTGAGCCCAGGCAGTAAGATCCTTTACACAATGATGTCAGTTTTTAATGCAGTGCCGCCTGAGGGATCGAAGGTCACAGGCATTCAGTGTTTGTTTTTGGCCTTGCCGCTTACGTGTAGAAAGTTCTCCAGTTTCTCAGAATCTTCTGATTATATTATGGACTGTAGATGATGGAATCCCTAAATTCCTGGCAATTGAACATTGAGAACCATTGTTCTTAAACTGTTGGACTATGTTTTCACGCAGTTGTTCACAAAGTGGTGATCCTTGCCCCATTGCTTGTGAACGGCTGAGACTTTTGGGATGCTCCTTTTATACAAATCATGACACTCACCTGTTTCCAATTAGGTGTTTTTTGAGCATTCATCAACTTTCCCAGTCTTTTGTTGCCCAGTCCCAACTTTTTTGAAACGTGTTGCAGGCTTCCATTTCAAAATGAGCAAATATTTGCACAAAACAATAAAGTTTCTCAGTTTGAACATTAAATATCTTGTCTTTGTGGCGTATTCAGTTGAATATAGGTTGAAGAGGATTTGCAAATCGTATTCTGTTTTATTTAAATTTTTCACAACGTCCCACCTTCATTGGAATTGGGGTTGTACTACTGTCATGTATTGTTTAAGCATTGATTGATCCATCAGATCTATTCTGAGATAAATTACTAAATAAGTAGTTCAATTCACTTTCAGTGATCCTACAAATTTGATGATCTGTGAAAATTTAAACTGGTGACACTGGATGACACTTCAAATGGTTGTTCCCCCACCCTTGGTGCCCCTGCCCAGTTGGTGTCCTTTTTCAGGCTAGTTTTGGAAGGCTGGATAGCCTATGATGGGTAAGATCCCATCTTACACCCTGGGACAACCTAAGGCAGGCAGAGTCACGATTACTCAACCTTGTCTCTTTGGGACTCTGACTCACTTGGACTGGTTATGAGGGTACAGCACAGGGGTACTGTGGTGGGGTCAAATGATGTATGATTGCTTGTATGCCTACATGTTTGATTGGAGTATTGGATCATTGTCGGGAATTGAATTATCATATTAAATCGACCTGAATTGGAAACCATGCCTTAAGACTTCTTCGCCTCATTGAATGGTATGTTCCAGATTTCACCTCATGAAATATTGGTACCATTGAGCTCATAAACATTCATTATTTGTATATTATTTGCTTTCACTCTTGGTCCCTTAGTTGCTTTAGCCTTAATTTCATTCTGTTTATCACATTTATGATATTTTGCTTTAGTCACAGGGTTTTGTTATTATTTATTTTCAGGTTTTCTTATCTGATTATGTTCCATTTGTTATTTATTGCATTTTCTGTTTATCAGTGATCTTGTTTATTCATTGTTTATTTTGGCTCATCTCATTTGTGATTTTAGTTATGCTTTAATGTCGGGTTTTGTTTTCAGTTCTCATGTTCATGCGCCGTGCTGGTTCTAGTTGTATTTTATTCTGTCCATGGTTTCCATTTTTGCCTCATCTTCTTTGATTGCCCCTGCACCAGCTCTTGTCTTCGTGTCTCACTATGACTCTTTTTGCTCTGTGTTTTCAGCCACTTCCACTCTTGCACCTGCTCATGTGTCTTTGTCTCTTTCATCAATCCACTTTATTTTCCTGCCTTCACTATCTTGCCCCATGCATATCTTTGTTCACTAGTCACGCCCCCTTCCAGAACTTTCACTTGACACCTGCATCTTGTTTCACTAATTACACCACCAGTTATTTAAGCCCTCAGTCTCACAGCTCACTGCCAGATTGTTGTCTTTGTACACTTTCCTGCCCTGTTCCTTGCTCTGGTTTTGCCTGCATGTGTTTTGACTCTGCGTCATTTTTTGACCTTGATTTTGCCTTGCCTCTGATAGCCCTTATACCATGTTTTCTGACCTGTGCCTGTTTATTGCACCATGTCTCAGCTTCCCGCCTTTTTGCTACCTTTGCCTTGCTGTTGGACCTCCTGTGTACCAAACCCCTGCCTGTTATTAAAACATCTGAACTTTATTAGTCAAGTGAGCTTGCATTTGTGTCCATCTGGTTTGTGCCATGCCTGATAGAGTAGCCAGATGTCCTTCTTTTTGCCACAAATTGAGATGATTTCCAGTGTTGTTAGGCGTCAGTTTGAGGTTAGTGTTGGGCCGGCTAGCGAGCCCATTAGCATCAGCTTAGAAACGCTGGCTGTGGAGGACGGCTTTCGGACTGTGGCTAGGCGGAGGAAGCCCCGTAGGGCTTGGTGCCCGGTTGTGGCATCCTGATCACACTCGCCAGTGCGAACTGTGAATCGGTTCTCCCCCTTGGATTTGCCAAATGTGAATTCTCTGAGCCCACAAGTGACTTCCTCTCCTGTCTCCAGGCCGAAACACCGGACTTTAGTGATAGGGGATTCTATCACCCGCAAAGTCAGGTTACAGATGCCGGCTGACGTTAAATGTATTCTTGGGGCCAGAGCTCCCGACATTGCATCTCATCTTAGGGTGCTGACGCTGCAGAAGGGAAGACAGACGAAGGAACATGACATGAGATATAGTCACATAGTTATTCACGTTGGCACCAATGATATCAGGATGAAGCACTTAGAGGTCACAAAAATGGACATAGAGAGGACTTGTGACCTTGCCAGAAAGATGTGCCGGCATCAATTAATAGTCTCTGGTCCCCTCCCCTCCCGGGGTACTGATGAGGCGTTAACAGGCTGACATCGTTAAATAGGTGGCTGGCGCAGTTTTGTAGACAGCAAGGCTTTAGCTTTATTGATAACTGGCCTTCGTTCTGGGGCCGCCGTGGCTTGCTGATGCCGGACGGTCTCCACCCTACTGGGGAAGGCACCGCCATCTTGTCTGCAACCATAGATAGAGCTCTACAGGGAGGGTAACATTAGGAATCTACAGCAGGCCGCAGAGCAGGTGATTAGAGACCCTGCAAGGCTTATGACAAATGTGGGTGTGGAATCCATTAGCTTAGCGGGGAATTTAGTGCAGAAAATCCACTATGGTGATAGTGCAGTTTATTTGCCAGGGAGGGAATTTCAACAAGTTGAGAATGTGGCCTGCTTCCGTAGTCGTGTCCATAAAAATCGTACAGGGATATGCTTTCCAAACCTAATACCATTACTATATTGGATGATGTTGAAATTGAGGATGGCCCAGTGGTTGTTCCAGCAATAGCTACCTACAACCGGCGTGGAATGTCTTAAACCTAAACCTACTTCTAGGCATCTTATATATGCTACTCTGGAACCACCGCTAAACCCAAACAGTTCAACTGTCAACCCCACTGAGGTCCTTAGACTGGGTCTCATTAACATAAGATCACTGTCCTCAAAATCATTGTTGATCAATGATCTAATTATTGATCATCACTTAGATATGATTGGGCTATGTGAAACCTGGCTTAAACCTACAGCTGTCCTCCCCTTAAATGAGGCCTGCCCACCAGCATATACATTTAGTCACGTCCCTCGTGATGCGAAGCAAGGGGGGTATTGCTCTTATTTATAAATCTAGGTTTAGCTTATTAGCTGTTAGCTCGTTTGAGCATTTGATTCTCCGCTCTGCTCAGGATATTACACATTGCCAAGGTCAGAAGAAATAAAATCAGTCGTATTACTTTGTCACTGTATATAGGCCTCCTGGCCCATATTCTGAATTCTTAGATGAATTTGGTGCATTCATCTCTAACTTGTCAACTAGTGTAGATAACATTCTGATCATTGGTGACTTCAACATTCATATAAATAAGCCTTCTGATCCCCTCTGCAAATCATTTATGGAAATTGTGGATGCATTAAGATTTCGGCAATGCATTCGGGATTCGACGCACATTAGTGTAATACCCTGGATCTGGTTCTCGCACGTGGTATTGCTGTCACGAATATTGACATCATGCCTCTTACATCTGGTGTCTGATCACTCACTTATTAAGTTTACAGTTTCGCTGCCATGTTTAGTGGAATAACAACCTTATATTCATTACGGCGATGCATCAACTCCTCAACTAAGACAGAACTTGAAGCTGAACTGCCTGATGTCTTAGGTTCACATTTGACAAATACCCAGTCAGTAGACAGACTTGTGGATAGTTTAAACTCTGTGCTCAAAATTACACTCGAAATGATTGTACCACCTGTGTTAAAACCGCGCTCCCCCAAATCACAGTCACCTTGGTTCAATGATTATCTGCGTGACCTCAAGCATAAAGCAAGAGGTCTAGAACGGAAATGGCGTCATTCAAAATTAGAAGTATTTCACCTTGCGTGGCATGATGCTATCTTTGACTATAAGCATGCATTATTGGCTACAAAGCGGACTTGCTACTCTGATTTGATCAACAAAAACAAGCATAACTCAAAGTTCTTGTTCGACACGGTGGCAACACGTGCATGGACAACCACTTGTAGTTCACTCTCCTTTTACAGCACAAGATTTCCTGGATTACTTTGGGAAGAAAATAGAAGACATCAGGTTAAACATATCCCGGCATGCCTTAATCCAGCCACTACACCCTGCTATTGAGGTGGGCGCCACTACTCAGGTATTACCTAGATTTATAGAATTTGATAGTATCGCACTTGGCATGCTGACAAAACTCGTAATGTCAACAAAAAGCACAACCTTTATTGATTATCCTACCAACAAAACTGTTTGTGGCCCACTGTTGGGCCGACTGTGCTGGAAATTATTAATCTTCTTTAACTTCTGGATCTGTTCCTAAATGTTTCAAATCTGCAGTGATTAAACCATTACTTAAGAAACCTAATCTTGACCCTAGTGTATTGACAAACTATCGGCTGATATCAAATCTATCATTTTTCTCTAAAATTCTGGAAAAAGTGGTGTCACGGCAGCTTGTAGACTATCTTACTGAGAATAATCTCTTTGAGCCACTGCAGTCTGCTTTTAGAAAATATCATTCCACAGAGACGGCTCTCACTAAAGTGGTGAATGGTCTTCTTCTTCGGACACCACTACGGTTCTATTGCTGTTAGATCTCAGTGTGATACAGTGTTTCTGTGTAGGCTCTCAGCTGTCCAGGTGGTTTCCATAGTAGAAAAAGCTTGAATCTTCGACTGGACTGGGTTGCTTGACGCAAGGACATTTCGCTTCAAATCGCAGAAGCTTCCTCAGCTAAAATTCTTGCTCTGGTGGTCTGACTTCTGTCTTGACTCTTGTAGAGAAGAATAATCAAGAAGTCACAAAACCTGGAGTTTTAAACCTAACCAGACCCCTCCTACTGAGAGGCAGACTGCTATAGGCCAGTGACTAAACAATAGCTCTAATTAGCACCTATTGTGCTCTAGTTAGCACCCTCCAAAAGACAGGGCAGCTGTCCCTCCTAATGATGGGAGGGAACCTCTCCTGATGGCTCCCTTGACGACTTTGCTGATGACGTGAATGACTCATTACCATGAACAAAAGACTGAAACTGCTTTGACCTGAGTACTCCATTGTAAACAGGGGATAAAGCGTGTCTCAGACCCCCTCCCCGGTTAAGCCTGGGTTTCAAACTTTTCACAAAGAATGCCTCCTTGACCCCTCTCTCAAACCATTTTCTCTCTGGCTAATATTTAACTTCCTTGTCCTCAAACGTGTGGTTAGTGTCTTTAAGGTGCAGATGAACTGCAGACTGAGGTCCACTGGCGCCCTCTCTGCGGTGCTGGTATAGCCTTTTGTGTAAAGGTTGCTTAGTCTCACCTATGTGGTGTTGGTTACAGTTTTCCTGACATCTGATAGAATACACTACATTGCTCTGTTTGTAACTAGGGATCCTGTCCTTAGGGTGAACTAATTTCTATCTCAAGGTGTTAACCGGTTTAAAGTAAACTGGGATTTTGTGCTGTCTGAAGATCCTCTGTAGTTTTTCCTACTCCTGCTAAATAAGGGAGAGACACTCCTCTTCTTCTTGTCTCCGTTTCCTGTCTATCTGGTCTCTTTGTTCTCTGGGACTTCTGCACTTTGTCCAGGGACCATCGTGGGTACCCACATACTGTGAGGGCTTTCCAGACAAGTTGTTGTTCTTTAGCCCTTCCCTCTGCAGTTGTGGGCACCTGTAGGGCTCTGTGTTGAAGAGTCCTGATCACCCCGAGCTTGTGTTCAAGGGGGTGGTTTGAGCCAAAGAGCAGATATTGGCGATGGGGTCTCCGGTATCCCCCATTGTGGCCAATCTGTACATGGAGCGAGTGGAGAAGACAGCCTTGATGTCTTTCACTGGCATCTCTCCCAGTCACTGGTTCAGATATGTTGATGACACATGGGTTAAAATCAAGCAACAGGAAGTTGAGGACTTTACAGAACACATCAACTCGGTGGACGCCAATATCAAGTTCACACGTGAGGATGCCAGAAACAACCATTTATCCTTCTTTGACTGTGATGTTACAATTGGAGAGAACAGGCAGCTCCAGACAGGGGTTTACAGAAAACCAACTCACACTGACCAATCTGCTCTTGCTGTTTGTTCTCCCAGAGAACAAAGAGACCAGATAGACAGGAGACGGAGACAAGAAGAAGAGGAGTGTCTCTCCCTTATTTAGCAGGAGTAGGGGAAAAACTACAGAGGATCTTCAGACAGCACAAAATCCCAGTTTACTTTAAACCGGTTAACACCTTGAGACAGAAATTAGTTCACCCTAAGGACAGGATCCCTAGTTACTAACAGAGCAATGTAGTGTATTCTATCAGATGTCAGGAAAACTGTAACCAACACTACATAGGTGAGACTAAGCAACCTTTACACAAAAGGCTATACCAGCAGAGAGGGCGCCAGTGGACCTCAGTCTGCAGTTCATCTGCACCTTAAAGACACTAACCACACGTGTGAGGACAAAGAAGTTAAAATATTAGCCAGAGAGAAGAAATGGTTTGAGAGAGGGGTCAAGGAGGCATTCTTTGTGAAACGTTTGAAACCCAGCCTTAACCGGGGAGGGGGTCTGAGACACGCTTTATCCCCTGTTTATAATGGGGTACTCAGGTCAAAGCAGTTTCAGTCTTTTGTTCATGGTAATGAGTCATTCACGTCATCAGCAGAGTCGTCAAGGGAGCCATCAGAAGAGGTTCCCTCCCATCATTAGGAGGGACAGCTGCCCTGTCTTTTGGAGGGTGCTAACTAGAGCACAATAGGTGCTAATTAGAGCTATTGTTTAGTCACTGGCCTATAGCAGTCTGCCTCTCGGTAGGAGGGGTCTGGTTAGGTTTAAAACTCCAGCTTTTGTGACTTCTTGATTATTCTTCTCTACAAGAGTCAAGACAAAAGTCAGACCACCAGAGCAAGAATTTTAGCTGAGGAAGCTTCTGCGATTTGAAGCGAAACGTCCTCGCGTCAAGCAACCCAGTCCAGTCGAAGATTCAAGCTTTTTCTACTATTTGATACAGTGGATCATCATATTGTACTTGATAGGCTGGAAAATCATTTTGGGATTACTGGGAGTGCCCTTGCATGGCTGATGTCATATTTGACCAGTCGTTCTCACTGTGTTTTGTACAGTAACACTACCTCTAACCTTAGTGACATGAAATTTGGGGTTCCACAGGGGTCTGTCTTAGGCCCCCTGCTTTTCTCCCTTTATATAGCACCCCTTGGGCACATATTGAGGCGTTTTGGGATTACCTTTCACTGCTGTGTAGATGATTCAGTTATATATGCTGATAACTGCTGGTTATCTTGTTCACATAAAATCCTTAGAAGATTGCCTTGCAGCAGTGAGAAGTTGGATGTCTGGAAACTTCCTACTTTTAAACTCTAAGACTGAAATGATGGTTCTTGGTCCAGTGAGACATCGGCATCAATTTGACCAGTTAACGCTCAGCCTCAGCTCGTGTGTCATACATCACACTGACAAAGTGAGGAACCTTGGGGTAATTTTTGATCCTTCGTTGTCCTTTGGCCTCCACATTAGAAATATTACTAGGACTGCTTCTTCCACCTGCAAAATATAGCGAAGATTCGTCCCATCCTGTCTATGGCTGCTGCTGAGACCCTGATCTATGCATTTATCTCTTCTAGACTGGACTACTGCAATGTTCTATTTTCTGGTTTACCGCAGTCTAGCATTAGGGGTCTCCAATTGGTTCAAAATGCTGCAGCCAGACTTTTGACACGAACCAGAAAGTACAACCACATTACAACCATTTTTGCGTCCCTTCACTGGCTTCCTGTCCCAGTGAGATCAGATTTTAAGGTTATGCTACTAACCTATAAAATTATTCATGGACTGGCACCTCCCTACCTAGCTGACCTAATTAAACCTTACGTACCGGCCCGGGCTTTACGTTCTCAGGGTGCAGGACTACTTGTGTCCCTAAGGTATAAGAAGTCTGTGGGTCACAGAGCTTTCTCTTATCGTGCCCCTGTTCTGTGGAATGATCTCCCTGCATCAATAAAACAGATTCTGTGGAGATTTTCAAGTCCAGACTTAAGACGCACTTATTTTCCCTTTCATATGGCTAGCATATTGGTACAGTTTGTTTACGCTTTTTACTCCCAGATCAGAGATCGGCACAGTCTGCTACAGTTGTCATCTGTTGGTTGGATGTTTGTGGGTGCTGGCTCGAATTTCTGCTGTCAGTGGAGCCTCCTGTCCCTCCAACAGGCCTTGCTCTTAGCGCCACAAATCGAAAGAATCACAGCTCCTCAATCACGTCTCATTTGCCATAGGGATCAATCGATTCTGTCTGCATGCGATGAAATTATCCCATGATCCATAAAGAAAATAAATGAATGAATAAAATAATCTTAAAAATTACTCCGTTGTGCCTCCATGTGGAGCGAAGATGCCACGCGACACTGTGCACACACTCGATTCTGTGCTGATCAGGATTTAAGTGTTCCACCTGCAAAACCAAGGGTTCTACCTGTGGTGGAAATGCAAACCAAGCCAGACTTAACTGTTCTGACACACATAATACTGTGCAGCACTGACCCAAACCACACAGTAGAAATAGGGCTGTCAGTACAATATGCTGGTTAAGTCATCAGGGTGTGACAGCTGACTTAATTTATGAGACATATGCTCGCTTATTGCAGCGTTTGTAATACAGCCGGCATACGCAGGCTAAATCGTCAAGGTGTGACAAAACCTTTACATAATGATTTCCTCTAGACGTCACAGACCAGATTGTCCTGAGTAATGGCTTTGTTCAAAAACTGGGTGGAGGGCAAACATAATAATCATAAGATCCTGGCAAATCATCCAACTTTAAAACTGTTGCTGGCTATCCAATTTGTTCATCATACAGTGCCTCCAGAAAATTATTCACAGCGCTTCATTTTGTCCACATTTTGTTGTTACAGCCTTATTCCAAAATGGATGAAATTCATTTTTTTCCCCTCAAACTTCTACACACAATACCCGATAATGACAAGGTGGAAAAAAGGTTTTTGTTTGTTTGTTTAGACTTTTGCAAATTTACTAAAAATAAAAAACTGAGAAATGACGTGTTCATGAGTATTCACAGCCTTTGCCATGAAGTTCAAAACAGGGCTGTGAAAACTCCAGATCCGCGAAATTCCACGGATTTCATCATTGGGGGGTGTTAGTGTTTTACTCTGTAATCGTGATCGTCGCAGGGCTGTGAAAACTCCAGATCCGCGAAATTCAGCGGATTTCATCATTGGGGGGTGGTTGTTAGTGTTTTACTCTGTAATCGTGATCATCACAGTTTTTAAAATGTCTATCGCAAAGTGTTCTTTTTTTTTTTTATGACCATGCAATTTTTATGCACGGTCAATTTTTTTTAATTTTTAAGTCCTAGGCTGTCCACAGACACTGATCTGTGTGTTACAGATATAAATCAGTGTCCTCGGATGCGCAGAGTTTCAGGGAGGAAAAAATCCCTCTCTCAAAGCCTGGCTGTTGGGACAGTTGTCGTAAAGAGGGACTGGATGGTTTCTGCAGCGACGCTGTGTGTCTCCTGCCTGAAGCTTAAGCTAAATGGACATCGCAAACCTTTAGAGCTCTAAAGTTTTTAAAAGAAGACTTGTGCAGCACGTCTCTCACGGACCAACGTCGCACAGAGAGAAGATGGCGAGAAAAACTGTTTGAAAAGGTCTGATAAGGACAAGAATCCTTGGAATTGTCGCTGACTTCATCAACACAGATGAAACGGGAAAAGTGAACTGTGCTCTCAGGAAACACAGTAAGAATTTTTCTCTCTGGAAAATAAACATTGTGCTGTTCAAACAGGATTTTAGACAAGATTATGTGACTTTTTTCATTAATCTAGACTTTCATTGGGGAAAAAAAGACTGGTTTTGAATGGATTTACATGAATTTACACAAGAATGTAAATGAGTTTTTATTAATGTAGACTTTTTTCATAAGAAAAAGACACTGTGGCTTTGAGTGGATTTACACAAGAATATGTGGCTTTTTTACTATAAGGTATGTTATTGATATTTTACCACAATTTTCAAAATATTCTACAAGCTTTAGCTGTGGTTTTTGAAATGCTTTAACAGTCTTTTCAGTCTTCATGAATTTCATGTAGTTTAATTGTTCTGAGTGAATGCATAATTTGGTTTACAATTAAAAGGAAAATCATTCCAGGCCCTACTTCCACGTTATATTCTGTTATTTCAACTTGATCATTGACGGTTCAAATGAAAGGTTGAATACAGGGTCATTTAAATATGCACAAATTTTGAGACTTATTGTTCCAGGAGATGCTGAAAATGTATCATTAGATAAAAAATGTATTTGATTTCTGGGATCCCACGGGGCCCGAGACCCCCAGACCCCCTGCAAATTTTCCTCGGATTTCACAGTTTTCATTTCACAGCCCTGTCAAAATTTAGCTCAGGTGCATCCTGTTTCCACTGATCATTCTTGAGATTTTCTGCAGCTTAATTGGAGTCCAGCTGGGGTAAATTTAGTTGATTGGAGACAGGATTGTCTCGAGGCACCAATCTGGGGAAAGGTACAGAAATATTCTGCTGCTTTGAAGGTCTCAATGAGCACAGTGGCCACCATCATCCATAAACGGAAGAGGTTTGGCTCCACCAGGACATCAAACATTCCTCCTTTGACATGTGTTCACTGTAATGACTGCAATTAGAGGAACTTTTGTTGGTCCGTAGCCCCTCCAGAAATGATCTGTTTGTCTTTCAGGCTCAGGAGCTCCATGAGGAGGAGTCTCAGTGGGTCACATATGACGAGGATGAGTTGTTTGTCAAAAATCAGCTTGCAGACAGCCTCTTTGACATGTTACTGAAGGACACAGCAAACACACTCACACAAATATTGACAAGAAGGCCAAAACAGATGCCCTCATCCTGACAGTGTGCGTGCAGCAACACAGGTCACTCATCCAGCACCTGTCAGACACAACACAGATAAAAGCTCTGGAATCCAAAGGCTCTTTGTAGGTTAGTTTTAATTTAAAGTTTACTAGAAATTAACTGAAATTAAACAGTGATAATGTAACAGGATGTCAAAGTAATGTGATTGTTTAATATGAATTTTACAGTCAGTCATCATACAGAAAAGAAAGGACTTAAATATGGGAGAATAATCTATAATCTGAAAATCAGTGAATATACAAGGCAGAAATGGCTCAAAACGGTTTCTGATGTCAACTTTGAACTCAGCCCCAGTCACTGATATCAGGAGTGTTTTTAACCCTACTTTAGTGTATTATGTTTTGTTTGGAACAGTTTCATTTAATAATCAAGTAACATTTGGAACTCAAGGCTGTCTTGTTGACATTTTAGGAATTGAGTTTTAACTTTATGTAAAGCATAATTGGTTATTGCATGCCAGGTTATCAGATGTCTCCCACCTGACTATCTCAGATTTACTTGGGAAAAAAATGTCCACATGACAGATGAAGGTCTTAATGGGGAAAGTGCAAGGGAAATTTCAGGGTCTGTACTATTATATGTTTTCTCAAGAAAAAAGAATAAAATACTATCCTCCTGAGACCCAGAAAAAATAAGTGTTGGAAGTTTAGCTTTTTTTTCTGCATTAATTGTCGTGTGATGACAACATAAACTGTCAGCAGCATTTGTATTTATATTTTTTATGGAATGTCCTTTGCAGTGGACAACGGGATCTAGTGCTCACTGAATAGTTCTTTTGAAATAAAGCTGTGAAACTCTTCATTTACAGAGGACAAAAATGCATTGCTGGGTCTCAAGAGTCTATGGTCGAGGTGTTTTGGGCTGTTATTCTTATCTGAGATGACGAGGTGGGAGGTGTTTCTGTCAGTTTGGTTTATGGACATGAATGAGAGCAGTGGAATTTTAAAAGCACAAACTGAAATGTCCTAAATGTGAATACAGATGAATTATGTCAGAGGTTGTGTAATAATGGTTACAGCATTTTTGGCAGTTTACAAGAATGTTTGTACTTATTTTGTATTAAGCCGTCACACATGGCGTACTTTGATGGCTGCTATTCAGACTGTGACTTTATACAACTGTCAATTTTAAAATGTTTCGTAGCTTCCAAGATACACCCCCCCCCACACACACACACACACACACACACACACACAACACCAAAAACAAATGTAAACTTTGTAACTTAATAGTGTTTTTCCATTCTTGGTGACCTGAACAATTTCTGTTTTTCTGTTTGTTTTTGTTTTTTTTTTCCCCCTTTCTTTTGCTGTGAACAAATGTGTGTTACATGTTCAAGTGGCTGTTGGAATGGTAGCCTGATGATGTTACTGCTCAGGTTTGTCCACATGAAGTCAAGGTGCCTCTTTAGATCCATAACAAATTGTACCCACATCTCCTTTGGACCTACTTCTGTTTTCCTTGTTCTTCCAACCCACGAAAGGATCTTCACTCTAACCAGTCTGCCAATAATTCAGTTTCTGCCTTATAATGTCATTTTCCTCATTTTCTATGCTTCAGTTGGAGGAAATGTAATGAACTGCTGACAGGCTCTTAGTGCTGTCAACATTTTGGCCGTTGTATCTGTATTTAGCCACAGTTTAAGTTCATGAACTGTAGTTTGTTCTCACTTCACTGACCAAATTGTGTCCAGTCCTAATTCTGTACCATCTCAGTCATGGAAGTGATGTGGCTGATCGCTAGATTGGATTCAAGGGCTTTTTTGATCTCTCACTGTCAATGCTACTTATTCCAATGATAAGTTGTTCAGATTCATCAGGTGTGTGACAGATTTTACCATTTTAAAGAAATCCTGGCCTTAAATTGTGGAAATGCTGCTTCAACTGAATATTGTGCAGTACACATGGTACTATTGTAAATTAACAGTTGCGTAATTGTCTAATCAAAACCGTAAATTACTTGATGCATTGAAAAAGAAGCCTGAAAAGAACATATAACACAAATCTCCATGCTGGAAGGGTGTTTTCTGATCCGTATGTAACTGACCAACAAAAATATTTTCTGCAACATTGTCTCTCAGATTGTCCTCTTCAATTGATTGTGTGTAAGTACATTTTTATGACTATGCAGTCTTCGGTCTTGTACATTATTTTATATGTATGGAGATATTGGACTTAATTGTGCATATGAGGAGTTGTAAGTTTTTAAAGATGGTGTAAAGTGAGGCTGCTCATTTCCTCTGTTTGAGGTCAGTTCTTTGTAGAAGTTTATCTGCAGTGAAGAGAGAGATGGTGCAACTTCTTTAACATCATCTGTAGTTTGATTCTAATGAAAACAGTCACAAATCACTCACTCCCTCGCTCATCTTCAACCGCTTATCTAGGATCGGGTCGCGGGGATAGGCACAAATTTTTGATGATAAATTAAGCAGCCTAGATTGAGCTCTTTCTCTATGGATATGTTTATGAATATTATATTGTGCTGACTGCACCAAGTGCACTTGAAGACTTTTACAATTCTTTCTTTGGGGTAAATATGTTTATCCATTCAACTCCACTGTTAACCTAAATGATTGTTGTAAAATATACACTGTCTACTTTGAATATATGTATATATTATATATTTAACTAAATGAACTTTGAAGTTGTAAAATAAAGCTTTCAGTGTTTTTAAACTGAATGCCGTGTGAAAAATCTATTCCTAACTAAAGTTGAGTTGCTCCACCTTGTTGCATTGTGCAAAATGCTCCTGACATTTACAGTTGGTCTGTTGTCCTGATGCAAAAGAGTGACACATGAAAGGAAAAACAAAGTGTGTTATTAAGGTGCCGCCAGAACAGCTTCATAGGCCTGAGGTTTGATTCTACAAGACTGGCTCTCCACTAGAGGGATGAAACAAGTCTTCCAAAAGTTATCCTCTCATTTGGTGGGTTATACAGTAGTGTTCAGAATAATAGTAATGCTATGTGACTAAAAAGATTAATCCAGGTTTTGAGTATATTTCTTATTGTTACATGGGAAACAAGGTACCAGTAGATTCAGTAAATGGACTGCATTTATATAGCGCTTTTCCATCTGCATGAGATGCTCAAAGTGCTTTACAATTGTGCCTCACATTCACCCCAATGTCAGGGTGCTGCCAGACAAGGCGCTCACTACACACCGGGAGCAATAGGGGATTAAAGGCCTTACCCATGGGCCCTTAGTGATTTTCCAGTCAGGCGGGGATTTGAACCCATGATCTTCTGGACTCAAGCCCAACACCTTAACCACTAGACCATCACCATTGGGCCTCATGTATCAACGTGCATACGGTGATATTTGAGCGTATATGGGGTGTACGCCAAAACGGCTGCGCTACTTGGCATTTATCAGTGTGGTCGCTGGCGTACACTGCACTGAAAATATACACCAGGTTGAGAGGTGGCGTAAATTATACACCAAAATGAACCACAAGGAATCCACATAAAAATGAAGATGATCAACATGATAAACAGTGCCATTATACAAATCAATGCATATGTTACATAAATAACACTTTCCTCATTATACTACATAATAATCAATACAAATCCCGCTTTTGCGGAATTGCTGGTCTATCGAGCACGATCCATGGCCACAGCGCTGACTGCAAAGAAGGCGCTGCTCGCCTTTTTCTCCAGAGCCTGGAACAGAGCAGCGCTGAGCTTAACTTTATGTGGTGTGATCATTTTAGACAATGAAATTGATAATTACAACTGTAGTTTTGTCATTCCCTTCGCCCGTGCTGCAATCAGGTTTGTCGTCTCCATTCGTTGTCACAATAAAATAAATAAAGAAATACATCTTAAGAATAAAGATATCTGAAAAATTAGGCGTGTCTTATTAATTGAGCGAGCAAATATCCACGTCAAGAATTATTTACACGTGAAAAGAGAATACAGTGGTCCCTCGCTATAGCGCCGTTCGTTCACCTTTTGTGGCCTCGTCGTTTTACGGAGTTTTTAGTACAATTTTGCATGCTTTTTTTTTTTTTTTTACAGTGTTCTGTGTTCTGCGTGTCTGTTTATAAGAATCTTCTCACCCAGAAGAAAAGAGAGCGCCAACAACTACTCATAACTGTGTTTGTCACTCGGAAACAGACACCTGCAGCCAGGTGTGAGTGGGGAAAAGGCGCGGCGTCAGGACGAAGAGGCCTGATCTGTGACATACTGGTCAGTCACTATTAATAATTTCTTATGTGTCCAACCTCGTACGTTGATCGTTAAAAAAATTTGTTAGTTCTAAAAGCCATCATAATTATTTATAGGAAAACATTCTATTTTTATTTCTCAAACAAATGTTTGGGCCTGAAAACAGTTTGGTCTTATTTTTATACTAAGTTTTGAACTTTGAGAGTGTTTACACACGAGACAAGAGTGAGAAAATGTTCATGCCTGATTGAGAAAAGTGTATAAATTAGTTTTACAGGGTTTTTACAGCTTTAAAATGTCTATAATAATTGTAAAAAAATAACGCTGACAACGTTGCGGACTTCGCTTTTTGCGGACTATTTTTAGATTGTAATTCCCGCGATAAACGAGGGACCACTGTAACACTTTTTTGATTATACTACAAAACAATTGATACGACGGCCGCTTTTGACGCTCTATTGGCACGCATCGTGATTGGTGGAGTTCTTTTTCTTTGCCGTCTTCCTGGCTTCCATGGCGTAAAATGAGGGTGTGTCTGAAGCGGAGTCTGAATATTTATGGGCGTGTTTATTATAATTACGATTGTTTTCATCCGCCGCATTTATCAAGGTCACGTCAGGCGTACGCTGGAAATGGGCAGGTGCGCACTGCTTGATACATGTCACTGCAACTGATGTACTTCAAATTTACACCGTAAATTTACGCCACAAGTGCGCAATGTTGATACATGGGGACCATTGTCTTGTTGAAACACCCATTTCAAGGGCATGTCCTCTTCAGCATAAGGCAACATGACCTCTTCAAGTATTTTGACATATCCAAACTGATCCATGATACCTGGTATGCTATATATAGGCCCAACACCATAGTAGGAGAAACATGCCCATATCATGATGCTTGCACCACCATGCTTCACTGTCTTCACTGTGAACTGTGGCTTGAATTCAGAGTTTGGGGGTCGTCTCACAAACTCTGCGGCCCTTGAACCCAAAAAGAACAATTTTACTCTGTCCACAAAATATTCCTCCATTTCTCTTTAGGCCAGTTGATGTGTTCTTTGGCAAATTGTAACCTCTTCTGCACATGTCTTTTATTTAACAGAGGGACTTTGCGGGGGCAAATAAATTAGCTTCACACAGGCGTCTTCTAACTGTCACAGCACTTACAGGTAACTCCAGACTGTCTTTGATCATCCTGGAGCTGATCAGTGGGTGAGCCTTTGCCATTCTGGTTATTCTTCTATCCATTTTGATGGTTGTTTTCCGTTTTCTTCCACGCATGTCTTTTCTTTTTTTTCTTTTTTTCCCCATTTTAAAGCATTGGAGATCATTGTAGATGAACAGCCTATAATTTTTTGCACCTGTGTATAGGTTTTCCCCTCTCCAATCAACTTTTTAATCAAACTACGCTGTTCTTCTGAACAATGTCTTGAATGTCCCTTAAGAGTGTGCATATCATGAATGCTTGGTCTTGTTGGATTTGTGAGAATCTACTGGTACCTTGTTTCCCATGTAACAATAAGAAATATACTCAAAACCTGGATTAATCTTTTTAGTCACATAGCACTACTATTATTCTGAACACTACTGTACATCACATGATGAACTTGTTAGCATTGGGCCATATCATCTGCCTCAGGAGTTTTCACAAGTTATCGTGATAGCTGTGTATGTAGCCCCATCTGCTAACCCTGAAATTGCTTGTGAGCATCTGCTAAATTGCATCAGTGATCCGCAGTCAAGACTAGGCCCTGTGCCTCACCACTGGTGACTTCAACCACTCCAACCCTGCCTCTGTCCTCCCCACACACACTCAGTATGTGACCTGTCCCACCAGAGACAATAAAACACTGGACTTATTTTTGCCAGTGTGAAGGAGGCATACACCTCTCCCCCACTGGGCAGATCAGACCACAATCTCATCCATTTGGCACCAGTATATGTACCCCTTGTGCGAAGGCAGCCTGCTGAGTCTCGGACTGTACAGAAGTGGTCTGCAGAGAGTGAGGCAGCACTTAGACTGTTTCAGTACAACTGTGTGGTCCGAACTCTGTGACCCTCACAAGGAGGACATAAACGCCATGACAGAATGCATCATGGACTACATCAACTTTTGCTCTGAAAATACCGTACCTACCCGGACAGTGCGGTGTTTTTCGAACAACAAACCATGGATTAGCCCTGACATAAAGACTCTGCTGAAGGTGAAGAAGAGAGCCTTTAAGTCAGGGAACCGAGAGGCCCTGAAGAATATACAGAGAGAACTGAGGAGGGAAATTCGCTAAGCTCAGACCACAAGAGGAAGTTGGAGGAGCAGCTCCAACACCAGAACCGGGGGGTGTGGAGCAGCTTGAAGACCATCTCTGGGTTCAGACCCTCTCCCAAACAGGCGGAAGGTGACCATCAATGGGCAAACGACCTCAACAAGCACTTCCTGAGGTTTGACACAACCCCTCCTCCTCCTCCCCCTACTCTGTCTTCTGTGCCTCTGCCCGGTATCCCCCCTCCTTACACTTCCGCTCACACTGCTGCCACAAACTGCTTCATTCCCAATACACCTCCTAGCACCAGCCAGACCTCCTCCACCCCTACCTTCCCCCCCACCTGCTCTCTACTCTTCACGGCAGATCAGGTCAGGAGTCAGCTGAAGAGAATAAAGAGCAAAAATATTAGCCCGAGGCTCCTCAAATCCTGTGCAGATGAGCTGTGTGGGGTCATGGAGCGGGTCTTCAACCTGAGCCTGAAGCTGAGGACGGTGCCACACCTCTGGAAAATGTCATGTGTGGTCCCAGTGCCCAAAACACCGCACGCCAAGGACCTCAACAGCTTCAGGCCAGTGGCACTTACATCCCACCTGATGAAGACCCTAGAGCGTGCTATGGACCCACAGCAGTTGGCTTACTGGCCTGGCATTGGAGTGGAGGACGCCATCATCTCCCTGCTGCACCGCTCACTGTCCCACCTGGAGACGCCCGCAGCGCTGTGAGTCTCTCTTCTTTGACTTCTCTAGCGCTTTTAACACCATCCCCGTGGCTCCTGAGGGACAAGCTGGTGAATGCAGGAGTGGACAAGGATCTGGCTGAGTGGGTCCTGGACTACCTCACAAACCAGCCTCAGTTTGTGAGGACCAAGAACTGCGTGTCTGACCTCCTGACCTGCAGTGTGGGGGGGCCCCCAGGGAACAGTCCTCGCGCCCTTCCTCTTCACTCTTTACACTGCAGACTTCAGACACAACGGACAGCTGTGTCCTACAGAAGTCCTCCGATGACGCGGCCCTCATTGGACTCATTATGGACGACGATGACGCGGAATACAGAGGACTAACGCAGGACTTTGTGGACTGGTGTCAGAGGAACCACCTCCTCATCAACGCGGGGAAGACCAAGGAGATGGTGGTGGACTTCAGACGCCGCCCCACCACACTCCCCCCAGTGAACATCCAGGGAAGGAACATTGAGAGAGTGGACTCATATAAGTACCTGGGTGTCCATCTGAACAACAAACTGGACTGGACTCACAACACGGACGCACTTTACAGGAAGGGTCAGAGCCGCCTCTACCTCCTGAGGAGAGTGAGGGGGCCACTCCTGAGGACCTTCTATGACTCTGTGGTGGCTTCAGCCATCCTGTACGGTGTGGTCTGCTGGAGCAGCAGCATCACAGAGAGGGACAGGAAAAGACTGGATAATCAATCAATCAATCAATTTTATTTATATAGCGCCAAATCACAACAAACAGTTGCCCCAAGGCGCTTTATATTGTAAGGCAAGGCCATACAATAATTACGTAAACCCCAATGGTCAAAACGACCCCCTGTGAGCAAGCACTTGGCGACAGTGGGAAGGAAAACTCCCTTTTAACAGGAAACCTCCAGCAGAACCAGGCTCAGGAGGGGCAGTCTTCTGCTGGGACTGGTTGGGGCTGAGGGAGAAACCAGGAAAGACAGCTGTGGAGGGGAGCAGGGATCATCAGGAAATCCTGCTCTGTCCTGGGCTGTCCTCTGGACTCTGTGCAGGAGGTGGGGGACAGGAGGGTCCTGGCTAAATTCACATCTATGCTGGACCACAAGTGTCACCCCCTGCAGGACATTCTGTCTGCTCTGGAGAACAGTTTCAGTGACAGACTCATCCACCCTCGCTGTGTGAGGGAGAGATTCCGCAGATCGTTTCTCCCGGCTGCTGTCAGACTGTACAATGAACAATGCTAGTACTGTGGTAACCATGGCAACCAGGACAATAATCATGTCATTACCTGCTGTATTTATTAGGTGCAATAACACTATGTAACAAATTTTTATTTTTGTTTTGTTCCTGGGTACACAGTGTGTTTTCCTAACCTGTTATGCCTTAAATAAATAAAAAAAATAGCTGTTATTCCACAGAAACTTTGCTTCTGTGATCAGGACAACGATATTTTGAAATTTGTCTGTTTTCAAGAATATTCTTGATTCGCCTTCACTACTACTGAGTAGTCTTCTAGAATATTCTTTAACTGCTAGAACTGTCCAGAATTTGCTAGAAGTTTCCAGAATTATCTAGAAATTTCAAGAAACTTTTAGAACTTTCTAGAACGTTAAAAAAAATAAAATCAAAGTTTGTGCTGAATGTAGTCATTTTTCCATAGACTTTAGACATAAGCAGCTGAAATATAACACTTAGAAGCCAGGAACAAAAATTGTGTTACATAGTGTAATTTAACTTATGGTGCAAATTCAAGTCATTTTACCTACTATATTTTAACCTGTCCATATTGTAAATATCAGAGTAATTTATAGTACATTTCACACTGAAGTCACTTTATCTGATCACTTTTACATCCCGACAGTGCAGCATTGAACTGAACAAGGTAGCCTTATCTTTACCCGGCACTCAGTGCTTTTTTAGTTCTTGTTTTTTTTAATGAATGAATGAATGAGTGAGTTTATTCGGCACACAATTCAACAACAAAAACAAAAAACTCATAACAAAGCAACTTTACAAAAGTCCTGCGTGGCCAAAACGGTGAGGGGCAGAAGCAGAGCTTATAAATACCCACCCCTTATACTAAAAAATAAACATATACACACAAAATTTCATAAATATCAACACACACACACACACACACATATATACACACACACACGATGACAATACCAAAAAGAAAAAAATGTGCAAACTTCAGATGGAAGAGTTGCTAGAAGAGGAGAAAAGGATATATATAAACTATATAAAATAAAAACTCCATGAGAATGAGTTTTAAGAACAGCAGTCAGTTAAACGTGTAGTTACCATGTTTTATTTTTGTAAATATAAGTAAATTTCTGCTTTTCTGTTTCTGTCTTCTTCTCTCTTCAGCAGTTGCGGCAGAAATGATTCCAGAATTAATAAGAGCTTCACTTAATAAGACGTTAAGGCAATGACGTAGGAGTGTTACGCCCCACCCACTTTTGGCTCCCACCCACTCAGAGATGGTTTCATGTTTCAAACATGGTGTCAGAAAAAAAAATCTGTATAAATTACCATTTTTGACACAATAAATTTAAATTAACATGATAGTTTAAATTGAAAAAAGATTTACATACGTTTAATTAACTATAAATTAAGCTACTAAAACTTTAACAATTAAATTGTTGAAAATTATTTTTATTTAAGTTGGCAAACTCAAATCCAATCCAATCCACTTTATTTATGTAGCACATTTAACAACAAAAATGTTCCAAAGTGCTGCACATACAATAGAATCACGATAGATAAAACCCCAGTAGTCAAAAAATAAAAATTAACTAAAATGTGCAAGATAAATAAATAAATACATACGAGGTCTCTTAGATAATAAACCGACCCTTTTATTTTTTTTTTTTAACTATATGGATTTGAATGACGTGCGATTACACCAATCATGCTTGAACCCTCGTGCGCATGCGTGAGTTTTTCACGCGTGTCGGTGACGTCATTTCCCTGTGGGCAGGCCTTGAGTGAGATGTGGTCCCGCCCTCTCGGCTGAATTCCTTTGTTTCACACGCTGCTCGAGACGGCGCGCGTTGCTTTATCAAAATTTTTTCTGGACCTGTAAGGCACAACTGAGTGGACACCATTCGATAAATTCAGCTGGTTTTCGGTGAAAAGTTTAACGGCTGATGAGAGATTATGGGGTGTTTCTGTCGGTGTAAGGACTTCCCACAGAACGGGACATCGTGCAGCGCTTCCAGACGCCGTTGTCGGCCTGTTTCAACCTGACAACATCCTAATTTAAGGCTTAATTCACCCAGGACGTCGTGAGAGAACAGAGAAGATTCAGAAGAGGCCGGCATGAGGACTTTATGCGGACATTCCACTGTTTAAGGACATTTTTTAATGAAAGACGTGCGCGCAAATTCGCCGAGTTGTCACGGAAACGACTCGGCGAATGTTCTGCAACAGGAAAAACACCTCCGTGTTGAAAACCATTTGTAAAATTAAGGCGGTTTTTGATGGCTTTCAACAAGTGAGTAACTGAGAAATTGTTTAACAGCTTGGGCATGTTCCAACTTGCCCGTTAAGGTTTCCAACGGAGGTGTTTTTCCTGTTGCGACCCCCCCGCGGTCGGGTCCGGCCCGACATGCGACTCTGCCCGCACGTTCTTTCATTACAAAATGTCCGTTAACAATGGAATGTCCGAATAAACTCCTCATGCCGACTTCTTCTGAAAGTTCTCTGTTCTCTGACGACTTCCTGGGTCAACAGAGCCTGAAATGTGGAAGTTTTCAACTTGAAACGGCAAGACGCTGCCGCCTCAAAGCGCAGATCGCCGTCAGTCGCCGTGGACCGTCCTTACGGCGACACTACCAGACCAAAATCTCTCATCAGCCGTTAAACTTTTTACCGAAAACCAGCTGAATTTATCGAATGGTGTCCACTCAGTTGTGCCTTACAGCTTTGAAAACATTTTTATCAAACAAAGCAGCAGTCTCTGAGCCATTCCTAAACAATGAAAAAAATCGACGAGAGGGTGGGCCACTCCTCACTCAAAGACTGCCCACAGGCGAATGATGTAACCAACAGGCGTGAAAAAACTCTCGCATGCCCACGAGGGTTCAAGCATGTCTGATGTAATCACACGTGATTCAAATCCATATGGTTTTTGAAAAAATAAGGTCGGATACTTTTCTAATAGACCTCATACAGCATACAAAAGATAAAACCAATAAAATCTACCAAAATAAAAACAAAACCAATAAAACAGAGGACCACACAACTCACTCAGTGTTAAAAACCAGAGAATAAAAGTGGGTCTTCAGACGAGACTTAAACACTCCACTGTGGGGCTGTTTGGACATGGAGGGGCAGAGCGTTCCAAAGTCTGGGGCCAGCCACAGAGAAATCTTAAAATCAATTCTAAAATTAATAGGAAGCCAGTGCAAAGATGCAAGAATTGGGGTTATGTGATCACGCTTCCAGGCTCCTGTAAAAAGTCACGCTGCAGCGTTCTGGACTAACTGCAAACGGAAAAGAGCCCGTTGGCTAATGCCGAAATAAAGTGCGTTACAGTAGTCCAGATGACTTGAAATAAAAGAGTGCACAATTTGTTCAAAAAGGTTGAAAGATAAAAATGGTTTTACCTTTGATAAAAGACGAAGATGATAAAAGCACAATTTCAAAACCCCATTGATTTGTTTATCAAATTTAAAATCGCTGTCTATCGTGACGCCAAGGCTGGTGACCTTGGGACGTACAAAATCCTTAAGAGGGCCCAAGTCAACGAGGGTACTTCCAAACAACATAACCTCTGTCTTGCCCTCATTAAGTTTCAAAAAATTCTGTGACAACCAAGCCCTGACATCACACAGACACTCGAGTAGGGGTGTCAGGGGGCAAAGGCTGTTTTTAGCGATAGGTATGTACAACCCCTGGCAAAAATTATGGAATCACTGGCCTCGGTTGATGTTCATTCAGTTGTTTAATTTTGTAGAAAAAAAGCAGATCACAGACATGACACAAAACTAAAGTCATTTCAAATGGCAACTTTCTGGCTTTAAGAAACACTATAAGAAATCAAGAAAAAAAGATTGTGACAGTCAGTAATGGTTACTTTTTTAGACCAAGCAGAGGAAAAAAATATGGAATCACTCAATTCTGAGGAATAAATTACGGAATCACCCTGTAAATTTTCATCCGCCAAACTAACACCTGCATCAAATCAGATCTGCTCGTTGACATTGACCCTATGCCATGACATTGACCCTATGTGTCTTTTTGCAAGGAATGTTTTCACAGTTTTTGCTCTATGGCAAGATGCATTATCATCTTGAAAAATGATTTAATCATCCCCAAACATCCTTTCAATTGTCCAAAATATCAACGTAAACTTGTGCATTTATTGATGATGTAATGACAGCCATCTCCCCAGTGCTTTTACCTGACATGCAGCCCCATATCATGAATGACTGTGGAAATTTACATGTTCTCTTCAGGCAGTCATCTTTATAAATCTCATTGGAAAGGCACCAAACAAAAGTTCCAGCATCATCACCTTGCCCAATGCAGATTCGAGATTCATCACTGAATATGACTTTCATCCAGTCATCCATAGTCCACAATTGCTTTTCCTTAGCCCATTGTAACCTTGTTTTTTTTTCTGTTTAGGTGTTAATGATGGCTTTTGTTTAGCTTTTCTGTATGTAAATCCCATTTCCTTTAGGCGGTTTCTTACAGTTCGGTCACAGACGTTGACTCCAGTTTCCTCCCATTTGTTCCTCATTTGTTTTGTTGTGCATTTTTCGATTTTGAGACATATTGCTTAAGTTTTCCGTCTTGACGCTTTGATGTCTTCCTTGGTCTACCAGTATGTTTGCCTTTAACAACCTTCCCATGTTGTTTGTATTTGGTCCAGAGTTTAGACACAGCTGACTGTGAACAACCAACATCTTTTGCAACATTGCGTGATGATTTACCCTCTTTTAAGAGTTTGATAGTCCTCTCCTTTGTTTCAATTGACATCTCTCGTGTTGGAGCCATGATTCATGTCAGTCCACTTGGTGCAACAGCTCTCCAAGGTGTGATCACTCCTTTTTAGATGCAGACTAACGTGCAGATCTGATATGATGCAGGTGTTAGTTTTGGGGTTGAAAATTTACAGGGTGATTCCATAATTTTTTCCTCAGAATTGAGTGATTCCATATTTTTTCCTCTGCTTGGTCTAAAAAAGTAACCGTTACTGACTGCCAAATCTTTTTTTTCTTGATTTCTATAGTGTTTCTTAAAGCTAGAAAGTTACCATTTGAAATGACTTTAGTTTTGTGTCATGTCTGTGATCTGCTTTTTTTCTACAAAATTAAACAACTGAATGGACATCCTCCGAGGCCGGTGATTCCATAATTTTTGCCAGGGGTTGTAGATTTGACAATCATCAGCATAAAAATGATAGGCCACGTCATGTTTTTTAAAAATCTCTCTGAGTGGGAGGAGATAAAGAGCAAAAAGGATGGGTCCCAGGATAGAACCCTGGGGACTCCACAATGAAGAGGGGCTGAAAACGAGGTGGAGTCCCCCAGCCTGACGGAGAAAGACCTCTCCGACAGGTACGACCTAAACCACTGCAGAACAGTCCCCCTGACACCCCACAGTCAAATGGTTTAAGTAATTGGTTTCCTCAAATGTTTTGAGAGCAACTCACTGAGTGTGCGAAGATTGAATAATCTGACCAGAGACACTATGACTGGATCACATGACAACGAAAAGTTACAGTGATGATTAGCTTGGACAGATTATCCCAAAAACAGTGTAGTATTTGACGGTTCTGTAACCAGAGCCCTGATGGGACTAAAAGACACTCTCTGAGGAATTGGCTGAAAAATCTGCAGTTAATAACATAATAGTTGACTGGTTTTACAAACATTTTGGCAAGTGGAAAGGACTGGTAACTTCAATTAGAATTTCTCTGTATCAGTAACTGTACTGGTCCATTGTATAAGACATTTGTCTCTCAAATGCATCACTGCTACCCTAGATAACAAATTGAGGCCCCTCACCCCTAATAAATGCCACAGCGCTCGCCTAATGAAACCAGACCTTCAGTGAAGACCGATATGTTTTTACTGCTATTACTGTGTTCTATGTTTTATTTTTCTCTCTTCTAGCAATTTTTAATTTTTATGAGTCACTGATACGCACTGTAGATGTTTTCCACAATGCACTGTGCAATGAAAAACTTGCTGTTGTAAAATCTGGCAACGAAAAACTGCTTACACAAGGGGTGGCCAAGTTTGGTCCTCGAGAGCCACCTTCCTGACACTCTTAGTTGTCTCCCTGCTCCAACACACCTGAATCCAATGAAAGGCTCATTAAAAGTCTGCTAATGAGTCTTTCATTGGATTCAGGTATGTTGGAGCAGGGAGACAACTAAGAGTGTCAGGAAGGTGGCTCTCGAGGACCGAACTTGGCCACCCCTGGCTTACACTATTTTTGTTACTGGTATAGGTGCTGCAATGAAGTAACTGCTTATATACAATCAGGGTGCAGGGTTGGGGGCTAAACTGAATGGGGGCCTTAGATCCTGTCAACATAATGGTAATGATATATATCTGATCCTGTCCTTGTTCAATTTTTTTATTATTATTATTTCTTATTAGTATTATTATTATTTTAATACAACCCAATTCCAATGAAGTTGGGACGTTGTGTAAAATGTAATTAAAAACAATGCAATGATTTGCAAATCCTCTTCAACCTATATTCAATTGAATACACCACAAAGACAAGATATTTAATGTTCAAATTAATAAACTTTATTATTTCTGTGCAAATATTTGCTCATTTTGAAATGGATGCCTGCAAAAGTTTTCAAAAAAGCTGGGACTGGTATGTTTACCACTGTGTTACATCACCTTTCCTTCTAACAACACTCAATAAGCGTTTGGGAACTGAGGACACTAATTGTTGAAGCTTTGTAGGTGGAAATCTTTGCCATTCTTATTTGATGTACGACTTCAGTTGTTCAACAGTCCGGGCTCTCCGTTGTTGTATTTTGCGCTTCATAATGCGCCACACATTTTCAATGGATGACAGGTCTGGACTGCAGGTAGGCCAGTCTAGTACCCACACTCTTTTACTACGAAGTCACGATGTTGTAACACGTGCAGAATGTGACTTGGCATTGTCTTGCTGAAATAAGCAGGGACGTTCCTGAAAAAGACGTTGCTTGGATGGCAGCATGTGTTGCTCCAAAACCTGGATGTACCATTCAGCATTGATGGTGCCATCACAGATGTGTAAGTTACCCATGCCATGGGCACTAACACACCACCATATCATCACAGATGCTGTCTTTTGAACTTTGCGCTGGTAACAGTCTGGGTGGTCTTTTTCCTCTTTTGTCCGGAGGACACAACATCCATGATTTCCAAAAACAATTTGAAACGTGGACTCATCAGACCAAAGCACACTTTTCCACTTTGCGTCTGTCCATTTCAAATGAGCTTGGGCCCAGAGAAGGCGGCGGCGTTTCTGGATGTTGTTGATGTATGGCTTTCATTTTGCATGGTAGAGTTTAATTTGCACTTGTAGATGTAGCGACGAACTGTGTTAACTGACAATGGTTTTCTGAAGTGTTCCTGAGCCCAGGCAGTAAGATCCTTTACACAATGATGTCAGTTTTTAATGCAGTGCCGCCTGAGGGATCGAAGGTCACAGGCATTCAGTGTTTGTTTTTGGCCTTGCCGCTTACGTGTAGAAAGTTCTCCAGTTTCTCAGAATCTTCTGATTATATTATGGACTGTAGATGATGGAATCCCTAAATTCCTGGCAATTGAACATTGAGAACCATTGTTCTTAAACTGTTGGACTATGTTTTCACGCAGTTGTTCACAAAGTGGTGATCCTTGCCCCATCTTTGCTTGTGAACGGCTGAGACTTTTGGGATGCTCCTTTTATACAAATCATGACACTCACCTGTTTCCAATTAGGTGTTTTTGAGCATTCATCAACTTTCCCAGTCTTTTGTTGCCCAGTCCCAACTTTTTTGAAACGTGTTGCAGGCTTCCATTTCAAAATGAGCAAATATTTGCACAAAACAATAAAGTTTCTCAGTTTGAACATTAAATATCTTGTCTTTGTGGCGTATTCAGTTGAATATAGGTTGAAGAGGATTTGCAAATCGTATTCTGTTTTTATTTAAATTTTTCACAACGTCCCACCTTCATTGGAATTGGGGTTGTACTACTGTCATGTATTGTTTAAGCATTGATTGATCCATCAGATCTATTCTGAGATAAATTACTAAATAAGTAGTTCAATTCACTTTCAGTGATCCTACAAATTTGATGATCTGTGAAAATTTAAACTGGTGACACTGGATGACACTTCAAATGGTTGTTCCCCCACCCCTTGGTGCCCCTGCCCAGTTGGTGTCCTTTTTCAGGCTAGTTTTGGAAGGCTGGATAGCCTATGATGGGTAAGATCCCATCTTACACCCTGGGACAACCTAAGGCAGGCAGAGTCACGATTACTCAACCTTGTCTCTTTGGGACTCTGACTCACTTGGACTGGTTATGAGGGTACAGCACAGGGGTACTGTGGTGGGGTCAAATGATGTATGATTGCTTGTATGCCTACATGTTTGATTGGAGTATTGGATCATTGTCGGGAATTGAATTATCATATTAAATCGACCTGAATTGGAAACCATGCCTTAAGACTTCTTCGCCTCATTGAATGGTATGTTCCAGATTTCACCTCATGAAATATTGGTACCATTGAGCTCATAAACATTCATTATTTGTATATTATTTGCTTTCACTCTTGGTCCCTTAGTGTGCTTTAGCCTTAATTCATTCTGTTTATCACATTTATGATATTTTGCTTTAGTCACAGGGGTTTGTTATTATTTATTTCAGGTTTTCCTTATCTGATTATGTTCCATTTGTTATTTATTGCATTTTCTGTTTATCAGTGATCTTGTTTTATTCATTGTTTATTTTGGCTCATCTCATTTGTGATTTTAGTTATGCTTAATGTCGGGTTTGGTTTTCAGTTCTCATGTTCATGCGCCCGTGCTGGTTCTAGTTGTATTTTATTCTGTCCATGGTTTCCATTTTGCCTCATCTCTTTGATTGCCCCTGCACCAGCTCTTGTCTTCGTGTCTCACTATGACTCTTTTTGCTCTGTGTTTTCAGCCACTTCCACTCTTGCACCTGCTCATGTGTCTTTGTCTCTTGCATCAATCCACTTTATTTTCCTGCCTTCACTATCTTGCCCCATGCATATCTTTGTTCACTAGTCACGGCCCCCTTCCAGAACTTTCACTTGACACCTGCATCTTGTTTCACTAATTACACCACCAGTTATTTAAGGCCCTCAGGCTCACAGCTCACTGCCAGATTGTTGTCTTTGTACACTTTCCTGCCCTGTTCCTTGCTCTGGTTTTGCCTGCATGTGTTTTGACTCTGCGTCATTTTTTGACCTTGATTTTGCCTTGCCTCTGATAAGCCTTATACCATGTTTTCGGACCTGTGCCTGTTTATTGCACCATGTCTCAGCTTCCCGCCTTTTTGCTACCTTTGCCTTGCTGTTGGACCTCCTGTGTACCAAACCCCTGCCTGTTATTAAAACATCTGAACTTATTAGTCAAGTGAGCTTGCATTTGTGTCCATCTGGTTTGTGCCATGCCTGATAGAGTAGCCAGATGTCCTTCTTTTTGCCACAAATTGAGATGATTTCCAGTGTTGTTAGGCGTCAGTTTGAGGTTAGTGTTGGGCCGGCTAGCGAGCCCATTAGCATCAGCTTAGAAACGCTGGCTGTGGAGGACGGCTTTTCGGACTGTGGCTAGGCGGAGGAAGCCCCGTAGGGCTGGTGCCCGGTTGTGGCATCCTGATCACACTCGCCAGTGCGAACTGTGAATCGGTTCTCCCCTTGGATTTGCCAAATGTGAATTCTCTGAGCCCACAAGTGACTTCCTCTCCTGTCCTCCAGGCCGAAACAACCGGACTTTAGTGATAGGGGATTCTATCACCCCCGCAAAGTCAGGTTACAGATGTCCGGCTGACGTTAAATGTATTCTTGGGGCCAGAGCTCCCGACATTGCATCTCATCTTAGGGTGCTGACGCTGCAGAAGGGAAGACAGACGAAGGAACATGACATGAGATATAGTCACATAGTTATTCACGTTGGCACCAATGATATCAGGATGAAGCACTTAGAGGTCACAAAAAATGGACATAGAGAGGACTTGTGACCTTGCCAGAAAGATGTGCCGGCATCAATTAATAGTCTCTGGTCCCCTCCCCTCCCGGGGTACTGATGAGGCGTTAACAGGCTGACATCGTTACATAGGTGGCTGGCGCAGTTTTGTAGACAGCAAGGCTTTAGCTTTATTGATAACTGGCCTTCGTTCTGGGGCCGCCGTGGCTTGCTGATGCCGGACGGTCTCCACCCTACTGGGGAAGGCACCGCCATCTTGTCTGCAACCATAGATAGAGCTCTACAGGGAGGGTAACATTAGGAATCTACAGCAGGCCGCAGAGCAGGTGATTAGAGACCCTGCAAGCTTATGACAAATGTGGGTGTGGAATCCATTAGCTTAGCGGGGAATTTAGTGCAGAAAATCCACTATGGTGATAGTGCAGTTTATTTGCCAGGGAGGGAATTTCAACAAGTTGAGAATGTGGCCTGCTTCCGTAGTCGTGTCCATAAAAATCGTACAGGGATATGCTTTCCAAACCTAATACCATTACTATATTGGATGATGTTGAAATTGAGGATGGCCCAGTGGTTGTTCCAGCAATAGCTACCTACAACGCGCGTGGAATGTCTTAAACCTAAACCTACTTCTAGGCATCTTATATATGCTACTCTGGAACCACCGCTAAACCCAAACAGTTCAACTGTCAACCCCACTGAGGTCCTTAGACTGGGTCTCATTAACATAAGATCACTGTCCTCAAAATCATTGTTGATCAATGATCTAATTATTGATCATCACTTAGATATGATTGGGCTATGTGAAACCTGGCTTAAACCTACAGCTGTCCTCCCCTTAAATGAGGCCTGCCCACCAGCATATACATTTAGTCACGTCCCTCGTGATGCGAAGCAAGGCGGGGGTATTGCTCTTATTTATAAATCTAGGTTTAGCTTATTAGCTGTTAGCTCGTTTGAGCATTTGATTCTCCGCTCTGCTCAGGATATTACACATTGCCAAGGTCAGAAGAATAAAAATCAGTCGTATTACTTTGTCACTGTATATAGGCCTCCTGGCCCATATTCTGAATTCTTAGATGAATTTGGTGCATTCATCTCTAACTTGTCAACTAGTGTAGATAACATTCTGATCATTGGTGACTTCAACATTCATATAAATAAGCCTTCTGATCCCCTCTGCAAATCATTTATGGAAATTGTGGATGCATTAAGATTTCGGCAATGCATTCGGGATTCGACGCACATTAGTGTAATACCCTGGATCTGGTTCTCGCACGTGGTATTGCTGTCACGAATATTGACATCATGCCTCTTACATCAGTGGTGTCTGATCACTCACTTATTAAGTTTACAGTTTCGCTGCCATGTTTAGTGGAATAACAACCTTATATATCATTACGGCGATGCATCAACTCCTCAACTAAGACAGAACTTGAAGCTGAACTGCCTGATGTCTTAGGTTCACATTTGACAAATACCCAGTCAGTAGACAGACTTGTGGATAGTTTAAACTCTGTGCTCAAAATTACACTCGAAATGATTGTACCACCTGTGTTAAAAACCGCGCTCCCCCAAATCACAGTCACCTTGGTTCAATGATTATCTGCGTGACCTCAAGCATAAAGCAAGAGGTCTAGAACGGAAATGGCGTCATTCAAAATTAGAAGTATTTCACCTTGCGTGGCATGATGCTATCTTTGACTATAAGCATGCATTATTGGCTACAAAGCGGACTTGCTAACTCTGATTTGATCAACAAAAAACAAGCATAAATCAAAGTTCTTGTTCGACACGGTGCAACACGTGCATGACAACCACTTGTAGTTCACTCTCCTTTTACAGCACAAGATTTCCTGGATTACTTTGGGAAGAAAATAGAAGACATCAGGTTAAACATATCCCGGCATGCCTTAATCCAGCCACTACACCCTGCTATTGAGGTGGGCGCCACTACTCAGGTATTACCTAGATTTATAGAATTTGATAGTATCGCACTTGGCATGCTGACAAAACTCGTAATGTCAACAAAAAGCACAACCTGTTTATTTGATCCTATACCAACAAAACTGTTTGTGGCCCACTGTTGGGCCGACTGTGCTGGAAATTATTAATCTTTCTTTAACTTCTGGATCTGTTCCTAAATGTTTCAAATCTGCAGTGATTAAACCATTACTTAAGAAACCTAATCTTGACCCTAGTGTATTGACAAACTATCGGCTGATATCAAATCTATCATTTTTCTCTAAAATTCTGGAAAAAGTGGTGTCACGGCAGCTTGTAGACTATCTTACTGAGAATAATCTCTTTGAGCCACTGCAGTCTGCTTTTAGAAAATATCATTCCACAGAGACGGCTCTCACTAAAGTGGTGAATGGTCTTCTTCTTCGGACACCACTACGGTTCTATTGCTGTTAGATCTCAGTGCTGCATTTGATACAGTGTTTCTGTGTAGGCTCTCAGCTGTCCAGGTGGTTTCCATAGTAGAAAAAGCTTGAATCTTCGACTGGACTGGGTTGCTTGACGCAAGGACATTTCGCTTCAAATCGCAGAAGCTTCCTCAGCTAAAATTCTTGCTCTGGTGGTCTGACTTCTGTCTTGACTCTTGTAGAGAAGAATAATCAAGAAGTCACAAAACCTGGAGTTTTAAACCTAACCAGACCCCTCCTACTGAGAGGCAGACTGCTATAGGCCAGTGACTAAACAATAGCTCTAATTAGCACCTATTGTGCTCTAGTTAGCACCCTCCAAAAGACAGGGCAGCTGTCCCTCCTAATGATGGGAGGGAACCTCTCCTGATGGCTCCCTTGACGACTTTGCTGATGACGTGAATGACTCATTACCATGAACAAAAGACTGAAACTGCTTTGACCTGAGTACTCCATTGTAAACAGGGGATAAAGCGTGTCTCAGACCCCCTCCCCGGTTAAGCCTGGGTTTCAAACTTTTCACAAAGAATGCCTCCTTGACCCCTCTCTCAAACCATTTCTTCTCTCTGGCTAATATTTTAACTTCCTTGTCCTCAAACGTGTGGTTAGTGTCTTTAAGGTGCAGATGAACTGCAGACTGAGGTCCACTGGCGCCCTCTCTGCGGTGCTGGTATAGCCTTTTGTGTAAAGGTTGCTTAGTCTCACCTATGTGGTGTTGGTTACAGTTTCCTGACATCTGATAGAATACACTACATTGCTCTGTTTGTAACTAGGGATCCTGTCCTTAGGGTGAACTAATTTCTATCTCAAGGTGTTAACCGGTTTAAAGTAAACTGGGATTTTGTGCTGTCTGAAGATCCTCTGTAGTTTTTCCTACTCCTGCTAAATAAGGGAGAGACACTCCTCTTCTTCTTGTCTCCGTTTCCTGTCTATCTGGTCTCTTTGTTCTCTGGGACTTCTGCACTTTGTCCAGGGACCATCGTGGGTACCCACATACTGTGAGGGCTTTCCAGACAAGTTGTTGTTCTTTAGCCCTTCCCTCTGCAGTTGTGGGCACCTGTAGGGCTCTGTGTTGAAGAGTCCTGATCACCCCGAGCTTGTGTTCAAGGGGGTGGTTTGAGCCAAAGAGCAGATATTGGCGATGGGGTCTCCGGTATCCCCCATTGTGGCCAATCTGTACATGGAGCGAGTGGAGAAGACAGCCTTGATGTCTTTCACTGGCATCTCTCCCAGTCACTGGTTCAGATATGTTGATGACACATGGGTTAAAATCAAGCAACAGGAAGTTGAGGACTTTACAGAACACATCAACTCGGTGGACGCCAATATCAAGTTCACACGTGAGGATGCCAGAAACAACCATTTATCCTTCTTTGACTGTGATGTTACAATTGGAGAGAACAGGCAGCTCCAGACAGGGGTTTACAGAAAACCAACTCACACTGACCAATATCTGCTCTTTGCTGTTTGTTCTCCCAGAGAACAAAGAGACCAGATAGACAGGAGACGGAGACAAGAAGAAGAGGAGTGTCTCTCCCTTATTTAGCAGGAGTAGGGGAAAAACTACAGAGGATCTTCAGACAGCACAAAATCCCAGTTTACTTTAAACCGGTTAACACCTTGAGACAGAAATTAGTTCACCCTAAGGACAGGATCCCTAGTTACTAACAGAGCAATGTAGTGTATTCTATCAGATGTCAGGAAAACTGTAACCACACTACATAGGTGAGACTAAGCAAACCTTTACACAAAAGGCTATACCAGCAGAGAGGGCGCCAGTGGACCTCAGTCTGCAGTTCATCTGCACCTTAAAGACACTAACCACACGTGTGAGGACAAAGAAGTTAAAATATTAGCCAGAGAGAAGAAATGGTTTGAGAGAGGGGTCAAGGAGGCATTCTTTGTGAAACGTTTGAAACCCAGCCTTAACCGGGGAGGGGGTCTGAGACACGCTTTATCCCCTGTTTATATGGGGTACTCAGGTCAAAGCAGTTTCAGTCTTTTGTTCATGGTAATGAGTCATTCACGTCATCAGCAGAGTCGTCAAGGGAGCCATCAGAAGAGGTTCCCTCCCATCATTAGGAGGGACAGCTGCCCTGTCTTTTGGGAGGGTGCTAACTAGAGCACAATAGGTGCTAATTAGAGCTATTGTTTAGTCACTGGCCTATAGCAGTCTGCCTCTCGGTAGGAGGGGTCTGGTTAGGTTTAAAACTCCAGCTTTTGTGACTTCTTGATTATTCTTCTCTACAGAGTCAAGACAAAAGTCAGACCACCAGAGCAAGAATTTTAGCTGAGGAAGCTTCTGCGATTTGAAGCGAAACGTCCTCGCGTCAAGCAACCCAGTCCAGTCGAAGATTCAAGCTTTTTCTACTATTTGATACAGTGGATCATCATATTGTACTTGATAGGCTGGAAAATCATTTTGGGATTACTGGGAGTGCCCTTGCATGGCTGATGTCATATTGACCAGTCGTTCTCACTGTGTTTTTGTACAGTAACACTACCTCTAACCTTAGTGACATGAAATTTGGGGTTCCACAGGGGTCTGTCTTAGGCCCCCTGCTTTTCTCCCTTTATATAGCACCCCTTGGGCACATATTGAGGCGTTTTGGGATTACCTTTCACTGCTGTGTAGATGATATTCAGTTATATATGCTGATAACTGCTGGTTATCTTGTTCACATAAAATCCTTAGAAGATTGCCTTGCAGCAGTGAGAAGTTGGATGTCTGGAAACTTCCTACTTTTAAACTCTGATAAGACTGAAATGATGGTTCTTGGTCCAGTGAGACATCGGCATCAATTTGACCAGTTAACGCTCAGCCTCAGCTCGTGTGTCATACATCACACTGACAAAGTGAGGAACCTTGGGGTAATTTTTGATCCTTCGTTGTCCTTTGGCCTCCACATTAGAAATATTACTAGGACTGCTTTCTTCCACCTGCAAAATATAGCGAAGATTCGTCCCATCCTGTCTATGGCTGCTGCTGAGACCCTGATCTATGCATTTATCTCTTCTAGACTGGACTACTGCAATGTTCTATTTTCTGGTTTACCGCAGTCTAGCATTAGGGGTCTCCAATTGGTTCAAAATGCTGCAGCCAGACTTTTGACACGAACCAGAAAGTACAACCACATTACAACCATTTTTGCGTCCCTTCACTGGCTTCCTGTCCCAGTGAGATCAGATTTTAAGGTTATGCTACTAACCTATAAAATTATTCATGGACTGGCACCTCCCTACCTAGCTGACCTAATTAAACCTTACGTACCGGCCCGGGCTTTACGTTCTCAGGGTGCAGGACTACTTTGTGTCCCTAAGGTGAATAAGAAGTCTGTGGGTCACAGAGCTTTCTCTTATCGTGCCCCTGTTCTGTGGAATGATCTCCCTGCATCAATAAAACAGATTCTGTGGAGATTTTCAAGTCCAGACTTAAGACGCACTTATTTTCCCTTTCATATGGCTAGCATACTGGTACAGTTTTGTTTTACGCTTTTTACTCTTTTAATTCATTTATTAGCAATTGGAGCGGGCTGCGGCCTCAACTTTACCTAAATTCTGGGTCTTTTAGTGAAGTTTAGGGCTCGTGGCTGGCGATCACCTTAGTATTTCTCTGTTTTTCTTGTTGTTTAATGCTGGCAAATTACACAGTATTTTTTGTCTTTCTGATGGCTGATTGTTTTTTTTCTCTGTTTAAGGTGCAGCTCCATCCAGAGATGGGAGTTGTATTCGTGTTGGCGATCCTCCTGTCCTGTGTGCCAATAGCATTTCTTGTATATTTGTCTGTGAATTGTTCTGTAATTTATGTTTGTAGCATGGCCCAAGCAGAGGGTCACCCCTTTGAGTCTGGTCTGCTTGAGGTTTCTTCCTCAGAGGGAGTTTTTCCTTACCACTGTTGCTCTGGGAGTTGGTAAGGTTAGATCTTACCTTTGTGAAGCGCTTTGAGGCAACTCTGTTGTGATTTGGCGCTATATAAATGAAAATAAATTGAAATAAATTGAATTGAATAATTGAAACATGCATTTTTTAAAACACGCATTTAAGAACTGAAGCCAGATTGTCAATGCTGGAAACCATCTCAGTTTGTGGCATAAAGGAGGACATATGGCTACCCTTGGCCTTACGTTCTGGGAATGTTTTGAAGAAAAGTTTTTTGGGGGGGGTGGTTCCCAGAACATTTGACAGTAACGTTACCACAAATGTTTTGAGAACGTTAGGCCTAATGTTCTGGGAACATTTTTAAGGTCATTCTGGTAAGGTTACCTAAAGTCAGTCTTGTCACTGAAAGATATTTGGAGTAAGAAAGATGGTGAGACGAGAATTAATATATTTGTCAAATATCTCTCAACTAGATACATGACTTGTCAATATATAAAAGGAAATAATAACACTAGGAAAATGTTCTAGAAATGTTTCTGATAATCATACATACATATAATCATAACATTACCAAAACATTATGTTAGCTGGGATGATCCAAGGTGGTGGAAAATGCTCTGAAACAGCTGTGTTTCTGTATAAATCTAATATGTCTTTCATATGTTTTGTAAAGGTTTGTGAGAAATAAACAATTCTAAAACTAAAAATGCTGTTTTTGTAACCAGATACACCTCTGAAGTGATTTAAAAGACATCTTATGGAGACATAGCAGGCACCTCAAGGGATCGCCCATCAAGCAGCAAAACTAACTGCTTGACGCCGTAAGTTGTAGCTAAGTTGACCGCAGCATTACAATAGGTTTCTCCCTGTGGTTGACATTTGGCATCTGGGTGGGAGGGAGCAATGAGCATGCATGTGTCCAGTGTTCAGGATGCAGACAAACTCCATATGAATTCAACTAAAAGATTGTGTCCTGGGTACAAGGAATCTGTCAGGGTTTGGATTATGTTATGTTATGTGTCTTATTTTGTGTTTTTTTGATAGGGGTTTATGTCACTGCTTTTTCTTGGATGTCACTTTGATGCTTGGTGATGGGCAGTTCCAGTTTGCTTTCCACTCCCACGCTCTGGCTTCTTTCCTGACACCTGTTTCCCATCACCTGCTTATCACACCTGCTCCTCATTCTCGGTATTTAAGCCCCTCTCTTCTCTCTTCTCTGGCAGATCATTGTGCTGCGCCACCTTTGCTTCCAGCCTGTTTTCATAGTCCTCGTTTTGATTGTCTTGCTGTGTTTTCTTTAATCTCACTTTTATCCCAGTGATCAATACACTGTTGCTGTTTTTGGACTGCCTTTTATATACCGACCATTGCTTGTTAACTCACTAACTAAAGCCTTTTGAACGTCACATCTTGGTGTCTGTGTTTTGCGTGTGTCCAGCCATTCCTGGTTACAAAACCTGACAGGATCAGTCCTCGTATTCTTTTTGTTGAGTGACAAGCCAACAAAGACAAGTTCTCATTTCTTGTTTGAGTTATTGTTGATACATTTTTTTGCTGTCTAAACCCTACCAATGCAGGGAAAACATAAATAAAAATTCACAATGCTAAAATGAGCTAATGGGGGGGGGGGGGGGGGGGGGGGGGGGGGGAATCAAGATTTAAAGAAATTCTATACAGTAAAAGGGAAGTGGCCTCTGTGTTTTTGTGTATCCGGAGCATCAGTTGAAATTCAGAAAGAGTTGACATTTGTCCTTTGGCATACTTGTGTATTTTTCTTGAGGAAGTGGTGAAAACAGCAAGGTGACTGGACCAATATTATTTCAGAAATCAATAATTTATGAAAACAACATGCCTGTTTATGTCTCACTTCTGAAATAAGAGCCAGTATTTCAAAATAAAAGCCTGTGAGGTTGCTGCAGACCTGACAGAATTAATCAGCCTGTCCATCCTCTAACACCCCAGGCAACTTATTCAAATCCCAAACCCAGAATTAACATGTTCACACGCCAGACAAAAAGCAGAATTATGTCTCAACAGTGTCTCTCACAGGCCAAAAATAAAACTGAAAAACAAATAAAAATAAATTTTAACTTATTTGACCACTGTCACAGTGTAAATATAAAACTTTAGTTTTTTTCAGAATTTGTTTACATGGAAGATTGTTCTGGTTAAGCAACTGGCAATAAAACTGATTATTTACAGGTATTACACTGAAGTGTTCCACGACTTATAGAACCCATCATCTTGGCTTTTATATTTGTAATTAATTTATATCAAGTTGTAGATATTTGCTTTCAGTTTGACTTTAAGGAAAATAATTTTAGAATTTTTTATTAATTTATTTGTTTATTTGTTTGTTTTTTGTATTTGAAATGGCATAAACAAATTAAAATGTGTGAAATACTGTGTTCCAATACTTTTACAGGGCACTCACTGTATTTCCGAGATGTCGTTTTCCAAAACAAGGAAATTTTACTGTCAGGCTGTGATGATGAATCTGACTGAAACAACGTAACAGGTCAGATTAAGACTTTATATCTACTTAGTGTGTGAACGATTTTAGGAAGTGGCTATCTGTACGTAGCCATAATAATATTTACATGTAGCGCAGTCTTGTTTATGGTTATGGTTTGGGGTTATTGTTATGGTCGTGTGAGGACTGTAGCTTTTGCTGCTGAGCCAATCAATGGGCAGCAGTGGGTTAGCGCTTGGCCCATTATTTGGTATGAGAAGTGGAGAGCAACAAAGCCCTGTGCATTTTTAAAAATACCCAAAAAGCAGGGAGTCAAGATGAACAAAGTAACAATTTTTTGAGATAACAGATGGGTTGAATACTGAAATCGATTGATGAGGAGACACCAGAGCAGTGGAGAAAACATGGCTTCAAAGTGAAATCACACAAGAATAAAATACAGTAATGTTTGCTTCTGTGAAGAACCTTCTTCCCAAACAAACTAAAGGACTATTGGAACATTGACCTTATCTCACAACTTCACTAGGGAGGTGTCCTGGAATGTTGGTGGAAGATCTGGGTCTCTCTTCCAGTCCTTAACACCTCCCAAGAGTAAACCATATATTCAATTTCAAAGGTCTTCTGAAAACCAACATCAGTCAAACTCCATAAATAGTGAAGGATGGGACAAACAACACTTCACATAAACATGTCAAAAACAGAGAGACTCCAGGTAGTGCAGCAGATAACTGAAACAATCCTTTAAATGGTGATACAAGCACCAAATTTGGCACAAATACACCTTAGACACTAGTCTTTTGGAAAAAAACAACTGGCCACTTGAATTTTCAATAGGCAGCCAGGTCGGGGTCAAATGAAGAATTACACAGGGGTCAAAATGTAAAAATGCTCCAATCAAATTGAAAACTGTGCCACATTATTTGTCTGATCACAAAGATTCCGAAAACATATAGTTTGGATTATCTATGACTGAAAGTTGTGGAGTTATGAGGTAAAAACAGCAAGAATGGTGACAAAGGTCAATTTCAGTTTGTACAAGGGTCAAAAGTTAGAGTTGCTTCAATTTTGGTAAAAAAAAAGAAAAAAAAAAGTGATGCAAATTATTGGTTGAGCTAATAGGATTGAAAAATTGAATAGTTTTGACAGTGTTGAATGCTTGGTCTCCAAAGTAAAGGTCAAACAAGGTCAATGTCCATTGGATTCCATGACATGTGACATATGTTACCCCGTAACATCGTAAATAAGCATGACACGCTGTCCAAACTATCCCTTTTTTAAAAAAAAAAAAAGACCTTGTTAACTCAATTAAGTGACCATCCTTGACAGAAGTGCAACCAACTGTAAGAACACAACCAATTTGTGTTGCAAAGAACATATTTTCTACAAATACAAAAGTTATAATGTTTTTCTTGTTTCTGATTAACCAAAAAGGACCTTGTATATTTCAATTTAACCTTTGACATGCTTTTCTTTAGGGAACAGCTCCCGATATATGTTAAATGTTATTTGTTGAATTATTCATGCTTTTTCCTTGTGAAATGTTTTTGCTTTTATCCAGTGGTTTGTTTTTAGCAGCTATTTTGAAAAACTAATCATATTTGGTGTAGTTAAAGAACCAAAGAAAAGAGTGTCTTTCAATATGTGAAATCTCTGAATTTCTCTGCCAAAGAAACCACACACCAAATGGGCAGAAGCTTAGTGATGTAGAGTCCTCTTAAAAGGGCAAGAACAAAGCCATTCTTACACTCTCTCTGACCCTGGCTTCTTGCTGATGGTTAAGCGTTGGGCTTCAGACCAGAGGATCCTCAGTTCAAATCCCAGCCTGACCAAAAATCACTAAGGGTTTCTTGGGCAAGGTTCTTAATCCCCTCCTGCAACCAGGCCGCACAATCAGAACCTGAGAGCGAGGTGGATCTGGACTACTCTCTGGCCGAGTGGAACTTGAAAATGAGTTTGGCTGTGGGCTGAGTGGACCCTTCTGTGGCTGGCGATTGCGTAATGCCTGCATGGGGGCTTGTTTGTTGTGGACTAATTTTGGATACCTTTACAACTGGGTGAGTGGAGAGTTGTGTGTGTGGTGTGTGTGTGCACTCTTAAATACAAACTTCATGTTGTTAATTTTCTCTCTGGTTAGCATCCAGTCGTGACAATGCCCTTCCATATTAGCTTAGCTAGTTAGCATGTCACTGTCTTACAAATGAGCTTGTCGTGCTTATTTATATGTGAACAAATAATGTGTCACAGTTAGTGCTGTAAATGAGTAGTCAACTGATTGTGGCGGTGTGGTGCTGGTTATGGCGACAAGCCAGCAGCAGCGTGTTGAGTGTGCAGTGTGTATGAGGACTATCTTTTGGGTGTGATCGCTCCTTCTGGTGCTAAAGTGACTGTCCTGCAATAATCGACAGCTGATCACATCATCTGCAGTGCATATTTTGCAACAGAATGGCCTGGTTGGGATATTTGCTCATTCTTACCTGTGTGGTGTACCTGTCCTGGGCCTGTGCGCAGACAGCGGCGGCATCCAGTACACCCACGAATTTCTTCTTCGTCTCCAAAACTCGGGCACTGGATCTATTAATCCATCAGTGGTTTTCCCGTATGAAATGCTTCGATCCAGTGTAGAAGTTAGAGAAGCTTCTGGGCGGCATAAAACGCTTCTTCCAAAGAAAAGGGGAAGACGTGGTGGAGTTCACCAGTGGCTAAAAAGAGAGGGGATGCGTCGAATTCCCCTTCCTATGATAATGCTATCTAATTCCCAGTCCTTACGGAGTAAAATCGATGAGCTACGAGCCAATGTGCATTTTTTGGAGGAATATAAAAACTCTTGCCTCATCGCGCTCATGGAAACGTGGCTAAAGAACCAGAATGTAAACTCAGAGCTGGACTTAGCTGAGTTTGGACAGCCACTCAGACTCGATCGGGACTCCCAAATGACCAGTAAGTCACTCGGGGGTGGAGTATGCCTGTACGTGAATCAAAATTGGTGCAAGACCGGAATTGTGAGGGAGTCTGTGTGTACGGAGGATATCGAACTCCTGTCAGTGTCTTTGCGCCCGTTCCACCTCCCGAGGGAATTCCCTCAGCTGTTTGTGACTGTTGTTTACATTCATCCAAAGGCGAATGCTGACGTAGCTGTGCGGATGATTACACGCACTGTGCGCAAATTCCAGGTTATCTCCCCAGATGCTCCTAATTTAATCATGGGAGATTTTAATAATTGTAACCCTGGTAAATCACTTCCAGAGTTTGAACAATATGTAACTTGCCCCACACGACGCAGAAAATGCCTCGATCTGTGTTTTGGGTCAATCAAAGGCGCATATAGATCCTTCCACAGAGCGCCACTAGGGTCGTCCGACCATAGCGTCATTCACCTTGTGCCCTATTACCAACCTCTCTTTAAGAGAGTCAAAGCAGAGAGACGCACAGCGCCTGTGTGGAACGCAGATTCCATTCAGTGCCTCCAGGAGTGCCTTGATTGCACAGATTGGGATGTTTTTAAAGACAACTGCAAAGATCTTGATGAACTTACAGAAACAGTGTCTGCCTACATCTCATTTTGTGAAAACATAACTATCCCTCGCAGATCATTTCGTTCCTTCTCAAACAACAAATTCTGTGCTTTGAAGGAGGGGATATGTCTATGTATCACATATTGCAGAAGGAGGTCAAAAGAAATATTAAAAGAGCTAGAAATGACCATAAGAACAAAGTGCAAAGCCTTTTTACCTCAGGAAATCTTTGTTCATCTTGGAAGGGAATGAAATCTATGTTAGGTAAGGAATCAAAATCAAGCTCTGGTGTTCTGAGCACTAACCTGTTTCCTCCAGATGTGGTCTTTGCAAATGAATTGAATACTTTTTATAATCGATTTAATGTCCTGAATTTTAATCACAATTTGTGTGTCCTTCAGAATGATGAGCCCAGCAACATTAACTTACCCATTGATAGAGGTGTGGTCCTTAAGCACCTTAAAAGTGTTAAGGAAAGGACAAGTTCAGGGCCTGATGGTATTGGGGGAAGGGTACTAAAAAACTGTGCAGAGTAATTGGCTGATATATTCTGCCACATCTTTTCTTGTTCAGTGGAACTCCGCACAGTACCCTCCCTTTGGAAATCCTCAACAATTGTTCCAATACCAAAAATAAGTCACCTAAATAACTGAACGACTACAGGCCTATAGCATTAACATCTCTTGTTATGAAGACTTTTGAGAAAATTGTGAAAGAGGAGCTTTTAAGACAAACACAGGGAGTGTTAGACCCACTCCAGTTCGCATACAGATCTGGAAGGGGTGTGGATGATGCAATCTCCACTTTACTCAGTCTGGCTTTGCAGCATCTTGAAGGTGCAAATACTTTTATTCGGATGTTGTTTATTGATTTCTCCTCTGCTTTTAACTGCATACAATCATATGTATTGGCAGAGCGATTAAGAGACATGAATATTGATGTTGGACTAATCTTATGGATTATTGACTTTTTAACAAACAGATCGCAGAGAGTCAGAGTTAATGAAACTCTCTCCGATGCTGTTGTATCATCCACTGGAGTCCCTCAGGGCTGCATTTTATCCCCTTTGTTGTTTTTTTTTATGCTAATCTCTGTCAAAGCCACATGATAATCATCACATCATAAAATATGCAGATGATTCAGTCATCCTGTCCCTTTTGCACGGTGATGACCTCCACAGACCACAGTTTGGTCTTGCTGGACTTTTTAGAGTGATGCCATTCATCTTTTCTACATATAAATGTGGATAAAACCAAAGAAATGCACATTGATTTCAGGAAAACACCACCTGTTCTGAATCATATGTCCATTGATGGGAAGCCCATAGATATTGTTGAGAATTATAAGTATCTGGGCACCCAAATTGACAATAAATTATCCTTTGAATTGCAGGTTAATGCAGTGTGCAGTAAGGCTCATCAGAGAATGCACTTTCTGCGAAAACTTAGGATTATAATGTAGATGGTGTCTTCATGAAAATGTTCTACAGTTGCTTTGTGGAGTCTGTGTTAACCTTTCCTTCCTGTGTTGGCTTAACCTATTGAACCTTAAGAATCGCAACTGTCTTTGTAATATTGTCAAGGAATGTGGTAAAATTATGGGAACTCAGTGCACGGACATTATGGACCTTTTTAAAACAAGGGTTGTGTCAAAAGTCAGGAAAATTATGGCCAATTCTGCACACCCTCTGTACCCACAATTTAAGTTTCTGCCCTCGGGCAGATGCCTGGTAATGCCCAGATGCAGAACCAACAGACTAAAAAACTCTTTTATTCCCACAGCCATTGCTCTCCTAAATAACACCTAAGGACTCACTGTTGCACTTAAGTCTACACTGACTCGCACCTTATTTCTGGGCTCTTGTTTTGTATATTTATTCTGCTGTGTTTTTATGTTTTTTATGAATTTGTATGATGTGGTTTTATTAATGTAATGTAATTTTACTGCTGACTTGCACCTGAATTGTCCCCATGGGGACTAAATAAATGATCAAATCAAATCAATTGTTGTGAAAGTGTCGTGACAACGGACCACAACAGGGGGCGTTAATGAACGGACAATGGATAAGCCAAAACGTTAACAATTTAATGTTGTGAATCGCACAACGAAGTACAGACAATACCATATGGTGGAATGTCAATTATACACAAGGTGACGTGTGGGCAGGCTCGACGATAGAAGACGTCTGGCGAGAGAAGAGCCGGATCCCACACAGCTTCCACCACCAACGGAGCTGAAGAACACCGGAGCCGCCAAGCCCTGCGCCCCAGGTGGCCACTGTCTTCAGCAGTCAGACCCGGTACTGCTGGCAGAGAACAGAGACAGTACTGATGAGTGTGAGTTCGCACACTCAGTAATCCCACAGTCAGTGTTTAGTTAGGAGGGAGAACCTCCACCTCTGACTCACACACTCGTGCAGCTCCTGAGAGAACCACTTATCTGGGTGGGGTGGGAGGCGAAGCCGTCGCAGTCCACACCAAACGCCAACTCAGCAGACAGGGTATCCGTCCCAGGAAAACGGCTGCAAAAGAGATCAGACTAATGCTCGAATTAAGGTTCAGCAGAGAATTACCTGAATGGTAGCTGATTTCTCGGCAGGGAGGTGGAGTTGCAGTCCGGCCTTTATGGTGGTGGTGATGTGTAGTGGATGAGTGACAGCTGGTACGGATGATGAGTGACAGCTGATACTCCCGGTCGCTCCGACACCCTCTCGTGCTTGAAGCCCACACTTCAAGCAGGGCGCCATCTTGTGGTGGTGAGCCAGCAGTACCTCCTCTACAGCGGCCCACACAACAGGACCCCCCCCTCAACAGGCGCCTCCTGGCGCCCGACCAGGCTTGTCCGGGTGACGGGTGTAGAAGTCGGCCAGGAGGGCCAGGTCCAGAATGAAGCTCCTCTTCACCCAGGAGCGCTCTTCGGGGCCATAACCCTCCCAGTCTACCAGATACTGGAACCCCGCCCTTTTCGACGGACGTCCAGGAGCCAGCGTACTGTCCACGCGGGCTCCCCGTCGATGATCCGGGCAGGAGGCGGCGCTGGTCCCCGGGGCACACAGTGGTGAGGTATGGCAGGGCTTGAGTCTGACACATGAAAAAACGGGATGTGTCCGCAGTGAAGCTGGCAGCTTCAGCTTCACTGTGGCCGGACTGAGGACTTTGAGTATGGTGAATGGTCCTATGTACCTGTCCTTAGGTTTCTGGGATTCCACCTGCAGGGGGATGTCCTTAGTGGATAGCCAGACCTCCCTGACCGGGCTGGTATGCAGGGGCCGGGAACGCCGGCGGTCTGCATGGGCCTTAGCCCTCGTCCGGGCTCTGAGCAGGGCAGAGCGGGCGGTACGCCACACCCGATGGCACTTCCTCAGATGGGCCTGGACCGAAGGCACCCCGACCTCTCCCTCCACTAGCGGAAACAATGGGGGCTGGTACCCCAAACATACCTCAAACGGGGAGAGGCCGGTGGCAGATGAAACTTGGCTATTATGAGCGTACTCGATCCAGGCCAGATGGTCACTCCAGGCTGTCGGGTGCGCGGAGGTCACGCAGCAGAGGGCCTGCTCCAGTTCCTGGTTCATCCGCTCTGCCTGCCTGTTCGTCTGGGGGTGGTACCCAGACGAGAGACTGACGGTGGCCCCCAGTTCCCTGCAGAAACTCCTCCAGACCTGGGAGGAGAACTGAGGACCACGATCCAAGACAATGTCCGATGGAATCCCATGCAGACGCACGACATGGTGGACCAGGAGGTCTGCAGTCTCCTGGGCTGTCGGGAGCTTCGGGAGGGCCACGAAGTGGGCCACCTTGGAGAACTGGTCCACTATCGTGAGGATGGAAGTCATGCCCTGGGACGGCGGGAGGCCTGTGACAAAGTCCAGGCCGATGTGAGACCAGGGGCGATGAGGCACGGGCATAGGCTGGAGGAGGCCTTGGGCCTTGTGGTGGTCGGCTTTGCCCCTGGCACAGGTGGTGCAGGCCTGGACATACTCCCGGATGTCGGCTTCCATAGACGCCCACCAGAAGCGCTGCCGGACCACTGCCACAGTCCTTCGCACCCCTGGATGACAGGAGAGCTTGGAACCGTGACAGAAGTCAAGGACCGCAGCCCTGGCCTCTGGTGGGACGTACAATTTGTCCTTCGGACCTGTCCCCGGGTCCGGGCTCTGTGTCAGGGCCTCCCGGACGGTCTTCTCCACGTCCCAGGTAAGGGTGGCCATGACAGTGGACTCGGGGATGATGGTTTCAGGGGGGTCTGACAGCTCGGTCCTGACCTCCTGTTCATGCACCCGGGACAGGGCGTCAGATCGTTGGTTTTTTGTCCCGGGGCGGTAGGTGATCCGGAAGTCAAAACCCGAAGAACAGCAACCAGCGGGCTTGCCTGGGGTTCAGACGCCTGGCGGTCCGAATGTACTCCAGGTTCCGATGGTCCGTGAAAACCGTAAATGGTACCGATGCTCCCTCCAACAGGTGTCTCCACTCCTCAAGAGCCTCCTTCACCGCAAGAAGTTCCCTATTGCCGATGTCATAGTTCCGTTCAGCTGGGGTCAACCTGCGGGAAAAGTAGGCACATGGATGGAGAACCTTGTCGGACTCCCCGCTCTGGGATAGCACAGCTCCTATCCCTGAGTCAGAGGCGTCCACTTCAACTACGAACTGGCGATTGGGATCGGGCTGCACCAGAACCGGTGCAGTCGAGAACCGGCGTTTCAACTCCCTAAACGCGGCTTCACACCGATCCGACCAGGTGAAGGGGACTTTTGTGGAGGTCAGGGCTGTCAGGGGGCTAACTACTTGACTGTAGCCCTTGATGAACCTCCGGTAGAAATTTGCAAAACCGAGGAACTGTTGTAGTTTCCTACGGTTTCTTGGTTGGGGCCAATCTCTCACCGCCGCAACCTTGGCCGGATCAGGGGCGACGGAGTTGGAGGAGATTATGAACCCCAGGAAGGACAGAGAAGTGCGGTGGAACTCGCACTTCTCGCCCTTCACAAACAGCCGGTTTTCCAACAACCGCTGTAGGACCTGACGTACATGCTTGACATGGGTCTCAGGATCCAGAGAAAAGATGAGTATATCGTCTAGATATACGAAGACAAACCGATGCAGGAAGTCCCGCAAGACGTCATTAACCAACGCTTGGAACGTCGCGGGCGCATTGGTGAGGCACGAACGGCATGACCAGGTACTCAAAGTGACCTAACAGGGTGTTAAATGCCGTCTTCCACTCGTCTCCCTCCTGGATCCGAACCAGGTGATAAGCATTCCTAAGATCCAATTTCGTGAAAATTTGGGCTCCATGCAGGGGCGTGAACACTGAATCCAACAGAGGTAACGGGTATCGGTTGCGAACCGTGATCTCGTTCAGCCCTCTGTAATCAATGCATGGACGGAGTCCGCCGTCCTTCTTGCCCACAAAAAAGAAACCAGCACCCATCGGGGAGGTGGAGTTCCGGATCAACCCGGCAGCTAACGAGTCCTGGATGTAGGTCTCCATTGATTCGCGTTCCGGACGTGAGAGGTTGTACAGCCTGTTGGACAGGTACTCAGCGCCCGGTATCAAATCAATGGCACAATCGTACGGACGGTGTGGGGGCAGCGTGAGTGCCAGATCCTTGCTGAAGACGTCAGCAAGGTCATGGTACTCGGCTGGCACTGCCGCCAGATTGGGGGGGACTAAAACCTCCTCCTTAGCTGTCACACCGGATGGAACCAAGGATCCTAAACACTCCCGGTGGCAGGTTTCGCTCCACTGCACCACAACCCCAGACGGCCAATCAATCCGGGGATTGTGTTTTAACACCCATGGAAAACCCAAAATCACTCGGGAGGTAGAAGGTGTTACATAAAACACAATCTCCTCCCTGTGATTCCCAGACACCACCAATGTCACTGGCTGTGTCTGGTATGTGATTAGTGGAAGAAGGGTGCCATCTAGTGCCCGGACCGACAATGGTGACGGTAAGGCCACTAGAGGGAGCCCAACCTCCTTTGCCCATCTGCTATCCAGCAGATTCCCCTCTGACCCCGTGTCCACCAGTGCTGGGGCGTGAAGGGTTAGATCCCCACTCAGGATCGTGACTGGGATACGTGCAGATTGTCGGGGTCTCCCCACGTCGGTGTTGTGACCCACCCTTAGCCCAGTCTCTAAGGACGCGTGCTGCTGTTTTGACCATTTGGGGCATTCTCTCTGTGTGTGCTCAGTTGAGCTGCAGAGAAAACACTCTCCACGGATCAGCCTCCTTTGACTCTGATCTGATCGCTCTTTGGCCCTGCTCGTTTCCAGGGGAGCTGTCGTCACGTGGAGAGCTCTGGCTGTGGAGCGTGGGGAAGACGGCTCCCTTTCGAACCCGGGAGGAAGATGGACGGCTTGTGCCTGACCACGCCCTTCATCTCGGTCCCGTCGGTGTTCTGTTAATTGGTTGTCTAACCGTATAACCAGGTCGATAAGCCCATCTAAATCCCGCGGCTCGTCCTTCGTCACCAGGTGCTCCTTAAGGACCAGAGACAGTCCGTTTACAAAGGCGGCGCGGAGCGCAACAGCATTCCAGCCGGCTCGCGCTGCCGCGATGCGGAAGTCGACTGCATACTTCGCTGCGCTCCGACACCCCTGTCGTATCGACAGCAGCACGCTTGAAGCGGTCTCACCTCTATGAGGGTGGTCGAACACCTGTCGGAACTCCCTCACAAACTCAGTGTAAATTGTTAGGAGCCGTGAATTCTGCTCCCAGAGCGCCGTAGCCCAGGCACGTGCCTCTCCTCGAAGCAAATTTATAACGTAAGCCACCCGGCTAGCGTCTGACGCGTACATGACGGGACGCTGTGAAAAGACGAGCGAGCACTGCATCAAGAAGTCCGCGCACGTCTCCACACAGCCTCCGTACTGCTCCGGAGGGCTTATGTATGCTTCAGGGGAAGGTGGGGGGGTTCGTTGAACGACCAGTGGAATGTCTGTCTCTGGCATACGGTCAACAGGAGGAGGTGCTGCAGCAGCGCCCTGAGCATGCGCTTCCACCTGGGCGGTGAGATCCTCCATCCTACGATTGAGAATAATGTTCTGCTCGGTAACTAAGTCCAACCGAGCAGTAAAAGCGGTTAAGATGTGCTGCAGCTCACCTAACACGCCTCCTGCTGGCGCCTGTGCACCTCGCTCTTCCATTGGCTGTTCAAGCGATGGTTGACGCCCCTCGGGATCCATGACACTGGCCGAGAAATCCTGTTGTGAAAGTGTCGTGACACGGACCCACAACAGGGGGCGTTAATGAACGGACAATGGATAAGCCAAAAAGTAACAATTTAATGTTGTGAATCGCACAACGAAGTACAGACAATAACAATATGGTGGAGTGTCAATTATACACAAGGTGACGTGTGGGCAGGCTCGACGATAGAAGATGTCTGGCGAGAGAAGAGCCGGATCCCACACAGCTTCCACCACCAACGGAGCTGAAGAACACCGGAGCCGCCAAGCCCTGCACCCCAGGTGGCCACTGTCTTCAGCAGTCAGACCCGGTACTGCTGGCAGAGAACAGAGACAGTACTGATGAGTGTGAGTTCGCACACTCAGTAATCCCACAGTCAGTGTTTAGTTAGGAGGGAGAACCTCCACCTCCGAATCACACACTCGTGCAGCTCCTGAGACAACCACTTGTCTGGGTAGGGTGGGAGGCGAAGCCGTCGCAGTCCACACCAAACGCCAACTCAGCAGACAGGGTATCCGTCCCAGGAAAACGGCTGCAAAAGAGATCAGACTAATGCTTGAGTTAAGGTTCAGCAGAGAGTTCGCACACTCAGTAATCCCACAGTCTGTATACAGTTAGGAGGGAAAACCTCCACCTCCAATCACACACTTGTGCAGCTCCTGTCTAACCACTTATCTGGTTGGGGTGTGAAGCGAAGCCGTCGTTGATCACACCAAACGCCAATCCCACAGATAAGGCAACACCCACAGGAAAACGGCTGCAAAGAAGTTCAGACTATTAGTCAGTGTTAAGTACAGCAGAGAATATTACCTGAATGGTAGCTGATTTCTCGGCGGGGAGGTGGAGTTGCAGTCCGGCCTTTATGGTGGTGGTGATGTGTAGTGGATGAGTGACAGCTGGTACGGATGATGAGTGACAGCTGTCACTCCCGGTCGCTCCGACGCCCTCTCCTGCTTGAAGCCCGCACTTCACGCAGGGCGTCATCTTGTGGTGGTGGGCCAGCAGTACCTCCTCTTCAGCGGCCCACACAACACAAATCAAATAAATGTGAAGAAAATCGATAATACAGCAACAATCAATCACACTCCACGCTAGGTTAGCTAGCTAGCCTGTAGTTGTTGTGGATATGAGCCTGTTGCAAAATAAATATATATATATATATATATATATACGAGGGCTGTCAATAAAGTATATATATCCGGATAAAATACTGAAACCGACTTCTTCTGAAACTTCTCTGTTCTCTCACGACGTCCTGGATCAATAGAGCCTGAAATGTGGAGGTTTTCAGCTTGAAACAGGCTGACGACGGTGCCTGGGAGCGCTGCGCAAAGTCTTGCTCTGTGGGAAGTCCTTAAAGCGACAGTATCACCTCAAAATCTCTCATCTGGCGTTAAAATTTTCACCAAAAACCAGCTTAATTTTTCAAACCGTGTCCACTTCAATGTGCCTCACAGGTTTAGAAAAAATTTTGATCAAACAAAGCGCCAGTCTCTCAGCAACTTCTCAGACAAAGGAATTCCGACAAGGGGCTGGACGACTCCTCCCACAAGGAGTGCTCACAGGCGAATGACGTCACTGAGAGGCGTGGAAAAAACTCACGCATGCGCACGAGGGTTCAAGCATGTCTGACGTAAAAACATATGAATGAAATCCATATAGTTTTTGAAAAAAAATCAAAAAAGACCTATACTTTATTGACAGACCTTGTGTGTGTGTGTGTATATATATATATATATATATATATATATATATATATATTCAGTGACTCTACCTTTTTTTTTTTTTTTTTTTTGGATGGGGAGTCAGGGAGGGCACCCGTGTGTTTGGTGTTCGTGCCCTGATGGTGCACCCCTGCTTGTACTGTACCTGCTCACTCCACTTCTCTACTTTTAAGATTAGCTTGTTGTGATTTGGCGCTATATAAATAAAATTGATTGAATTGATTGATTCTTCCAGACCCTGGCAAAGTGGTGACACATTCGACTAACTTGCACTTACATACAATTTAGGGGTGGACCGATATGGCTTTTTATTGGCTGACACAGATTTTTGATAAGATTTGAAAGCCAATATCAATATTTAAACAGATTTGCCTGTAGTAAAAAAAAGTAGTAACAAATTTTGTATGCAGAACTTTAAATGTTTTGCAGCATATGTTTAATTCACAAAACCTTTCATCATGACCTTCACACAAAAAGTGCAAGGAGCTAACATCTAATAAATCAAGTAGTGCTGTGGAACCAGAAAGGAGTGATTTATATTATCCTTATTCAATAAAGGGACACCATGTTACTCTTTGCCATGTATTTCTACGAGGTCTGTCCATAAAGTATAGGTCCTTTTAATTTTTTTCAAAAACTATATGGATTTCATTCATATGTTTTTACGTCAGACATGCTTGAACCCTCATGCGCATGCGTGAGTTTTTCCACGCCTGTCGGTGACATCATTCGCCTGTGAGCACTCCTTGTGGGAGGAGTCGTCCAGCCCCTCGTCGGAATTCCTTTGTCTGAGAAGTTGCGAGAGACTGGCGCGTTGTTTGATCAAAATTTTTTCTAAACCTGTGAGGCACATCGAAGTGGACACGGTTCGAAAAATTAAGCTGGTTTTCAGTGAAAATTTTAACGGCTGATGAGAGATTTTGAGGTGATACTGTCGCTTTAAGGACTTCCCACGGTGCGAGACGTCGCGCAGCGCTCTCAGGTGCTATCATCAGCCTGTTTCAAGCTGAAAACCTCCACATTTCAGGCTCTATTGATCCAGGACGTCGTGAGAGAACAGATAAGTTTCAGAAGAAGTCGGTTTCAGCATTTTATCCGGATATTCCACTGTTAAAGGAGATTTTTTTAATGAAAGACGTGCGGGCGGATTGCAGTGTCGGCTCGCAGCTGCGGCGACGCTCCGCCACAGGAAAAACACCTCCGTTGGAAGCCTTAAGGACAAGTTGGAACATGTCCAGCTGTTAAACAATTTCTCATATACTCACTCCACTGAAAGCCATCAACAGTCAAACTTTACTAATTTTGAGCCATGGGGAATAAAAATGTTCTTTGAAATTGTTGACTGGCTGTAGTTTTAAGAAATGCTACTACTGTGCTACTAAAAATTAATATATAACCCTTTTTGCTGATTTTTTTTAAATTGTTACAAAAAGAGAACAGGTCAGATATTATACAAACAGTCAGAGAAACATAAAAAAAGACCTATGTTTCTGATTTTTTCTGAAAACTCTACTGTTAACACAATATAATTATGTAGACGCAAAATGTAAAATCTCGTATATCTTAATATATAATATGACAATAACACTGGCTAATTGGCTACTGTTATTGTCATATTTGAATTCAACATGCCAAAATCCATAAAAAATACGAGGTCTGTCAATAAAGTAACGGACCTTTTTATTTTTTTTTTAAACTATATGGATTTGATTCATACACTCAACAAAAATATAAACGCAACACTTTTGGTTTTGCTCCCATTTTGTATGAGATGAACTCAAAGATCTAAAACTTCTTCCACATACACAATATCACCATTTCCCTCAAATATTGTTCACAAACCAGTTTAAATCTGTGATAGTGAGCACTTCTCCTTTGCTGAGATAATCCATCCCACCTCACAGGTGTACCATATCAAGATGCTGATTAGACACCATGATTAGTGCACAGGTGTGCCTTAGACTGCCCACAATAAAAGGCCACTCTGAAAGGTGCAGTTTTATCACACAGCACAATGCCACAGATGTTGCAAGATTTGAGGGAGCGTGCAATTGGCATGCTGACAGCAGAAATGTCAACCAGAGCTGTTGCTCGTGTATTGAATGTTCATTTCTCTACCATAAGCCGTCTCCAAAGGCGTTTCAGAGAATTTGGCAGTACATCCAACCAGCCTCACAACCGCAGACCACGTGTAACCACACCAGCCCAGGACCTCCACATCCAGCATGTTCACCTCCAAGATCATCTGAGACCAGCCACTCGGACAGCTGCTGAAACAATTGGTTTGCATAACCAAAGAATTTCTGCACAAACTGTCAGAAACCGTCTCAGGGAAGCTCATCTGCATGCTCGTCGTCCTCATCGGGGTCTCGACCTGACTCCAGTTCGTCGTCGTAACCAACTTGAGTGGGCAAATGCTCACATTCGCTGACGTTTGGCACGTTGGAGAGGTGTTCTCTTCACGAATGAATTCCGGTTCACACTGTTCAGGGCAGATGGCAGACAGCATGTGTGGCATTGTGTGGGTGAGCGGTTTTCTGATGTCAGTGTTGTGGATCGAGTGGCCCATGGTGGCGGTGGGGTTATGGTATGGGCAGGCATCTGTTATGGACGAAGAACACAGGTGCATTTTATTGATGGCATTTTGAATGCACAGAGATATCCTGAGGCCCATTGTTGTGCCATACATCCAAGAATATCACCTCATGTTGCAGCAGGATAATGCACGGCCCCATGTTGCAAGGATCTGTACACAATTCTTGGAAGCTGAAAATGTCCCAGTTCTTGCATGGCCGGCATACTCACCGGACATGTCATCCATTGAGCATGTTTGGGATGCTCTGGACCGGCGTATACGACAGCGTGTACCAGTTCCTGCCAATATCCAGCAACTTCACACAGCCATTGAAGAGGAGTGGACCAACATTCCACAGGCCACAATTGACAACCTGATCAACTCTATGTGAAGGAGATGTGTTGCACTGCATGAGGCAAATGGTGGTCACACCAGATACTGACTGGTATCCCCCCCCAATAAAACAAAACTGCACCTTTCAGAGTGGCCTTTTATTGTGGACAGTCTAAGGCACACCTGTGCACTAATCATGGTGTCTAATCAGCATCTTGATATGGCACACCTGTGAGGTGGGATGGATTATCTCGGCAAAGGAGAAGTGCTCACTATCACAGATTTAGACTGGTTTGTGAACAATATTTGAGGGAAATGGTGATATTGTGTATGTGGAAAAAGTTTTAGATCTTTGAGTTCATCTCATACAAAATGGAACCAAAACCACAAGTGTTGCATTTATATTTTTGTTGAGTGTATGTTTTTACGTCAGACAAGCTTGAACCCTGTTGCGCATGCGTGAGTTTTTCCACGCCTGTCGGTGACGTCATTCGCCTGTGAGCACGCCTTGTGGAAGGAGTGGTCCCGCCCCCTCATCGGATTTTCATTGTCTGGAAATGGCGGAATGATTTGGACTTTTTTTCCATCAGAATTTTTTCAGAAGCTGTTAGAGACTGGCACCTGGAAACCATTTGAAAAATTTATCTGGCTTTCGGTGAAAATTTTACGGGCTTCACAGAGAATAAGGACTGTTACTACGCCGCGCTCCGAGCTGTGACGACGAGGCAGAAAACGCCAGATCATTTCTAAGCTGATGGCTCTGTGGATACGAGACCGTCGTGTGCACTTTCTCTGGTTATCACAAGAGCTGGACATCAGCCATTTTCCGGCAGATTTCACTTTTAACAAGAGATTTTGTCATGGAAGGCCGCACAGAGGCTTCATGCGTAACGACCGATTCGCTGTTTGAGCGAGACAAAGGAACACCTCCGTTTCGGCGTGTCATGGGACAAGTTGGGACATCCTTAAAGCCGTCCTTAAAGCTGTAGTAACAGTCCTTATTCTCTGTGAAGCCCGTAAAATTTTCACCGAAAGCCAGATAAATTTTTCAAATGGTTTCCAGGTGCCAGTCTCTAACAGCTTCTGAAAAAATTCTGATGGAAAAAAAGTCCAAATCATTCCGCCATTTCCAGACAATGAAAATCCGACGATTGGGCGGGACCACTCCTTCCACAAGGCGTGCTCACAGGCGAATGACGTCACCGACAGGCATGGAAAAACTCACGCATGCGCACGAGGGTTCAAGCTTGTCTGACGTAAAAACATATGAATCAAATCCATATAGTTTAAAAAAAAATAAAAAGGTCTGTTACTTTATTGACAGACCTCGTAGCACATTTTTTTCTGACGCAGACAACTTCTAAATATTTGTATACCAGTGTAATGACAGTGAGTCTAGTTGACTGTGATAACAATGTGTAGTGAGGAGTGGAATAACTTTGAGGTGACTGCTGACTGAGATAAGAGATGAGTTTAAATAGATCCTGGAACTTAGCCTGGTCTGGAGCAGGCTCACTCCACCCAATAAATGTCCTTGGTGACTTATGTCATAACATATCCCATTTTGGCACAACCGGAACATGGATAAATTGAGCCAGGATAACTGCAATATCCGGGTTTAATCCCTTATCCTACTTTTGTGCAATGGGCTACAGGGCTACAACTGTGGATCATGTAGTCAATCACGGCCTCACAATGGCTGAGGCTGGCCAAAGGGTGCAGCCACATTTTGGGAGAACCATTGTAAATCTAATTATTCAAACAGGATTCAGCTTGGGACTCTCCTCATCTCCTCCACTCTCCCTTATCGCTGTTCTCTGCTTTGACCTTCAGGTCCCTACTTCACCAGACTGTGAATTCCTCAAATTATATTGGATTCTGGATCTATTGGACTACTATTGGATTAACCATGGAATTGTTCAGCTGGTCTCTGAACGCTATTGACACTATTTTTTCTACAAGGAGGTCAGGACCGGGGGATCCTACCTGCCCAGATGGAACATATCCTGCGGGCTATGTTCTCGACTCCTGGAGTTCCTCGTGTGTGGCATGCTTGGTGCCTTTCTCCGTTGAGGATGTCCAGGATTTATTCATTTTTGGTCTTATGGTAGCAGGGCTGGTACTTTTTGGCTTATGTGCTGTCCTGATCTTCCCGAAAATTGGCAAGACGGTGGCATCAAGAACCACGGCCCTTCGCTTGTCCGTCATGATTAATCAGGTTGGCAAGGCAGTGCATTCTCAGACTGCGATGACACTTGAACTCAGATGCAAATTGGATGACATCTTGGAGCAGATGCATGCCTTGCAGTTGAAGTTGAAGATTTCAGAGGCCTGTGAATATTCTTAATTCATAATTGGGGTTTGGTTGTTCAAGTGGAACTGTTAAAAAGTGTTTTTCACTGCTCAAACCATAACATTACAGGCTTATCAAGCCTGAAGATCAAATTGCCCGACTGTTTTCCTCCATAGGAATGTCTTTGGCCTGGGGATCATTTGGCTGTTTCTTATCTCAACTCACAAAGACAATAAACTGCTTTTCACAGGACTGAAGCATGCTCCATTCCCTCCCCCACCCCCTCCTATCCCCCATCAACACTCCCCACACCGACCCCTGCTCATGTCACTCCTTTTCCCTTCTGCAGGGGTGGTGCAGTTTTAGCTGCAGCCCCCGTTACTCCCCCCAAGCCGACGGCGGCACATCTCAGGGTTGCTGCGTGGTCTTCACCCACTTGCCTCAATTCGGATAATGGATTCTTCAAACTTAGTGCACATAAACCACAAGTGTCAAACTGATTCCAGAAAAGGCCAAGATGGTGCAGGTTTTCTTTGCAACCACCAACTCCACCAGGTGATTTCACTGATTAACTGATCCCATCTGTTCAAAGTGATGTTAATCAGTGAAATCACCTGGTGAAGTCAGTGGCTGCAAAAAAAAAAAAAAAAAAAAAACGGCACCCTCTTGGCCCTTTCTGGAATTAGTTTGACACCTATGACATAAACAATGTCAAATGTGTACTGTATGTGCTGTCTTTAGTTCTGATGTGTGCCATTATTATGGTCAACAAGTAATAATTGTGGACTAATTGCTGTCTGAGGTAACTGGAGTGTAAACATAATTTCTCAACTGTGAGATCAATAAAGTATCTCTCTCTCTCTCTCTCTCTCTCATTTAATCGGGAGAACGGGTGTGTATAACAGACAGTAATTCAGCTCTAAATAATCTACACTACTGTCACTGTGTCATACATGAAGCTTGCAGTGGCACAACAACTTGTCACTTCTTACATTTAGACTTACAGTTTTACTGCAGCACAGATTTGATGTATTGTAGTGCTACAGTAAAGATTTGCCATTTTTTACTGTAATTTTACTCTGCACCACATAGGATATTATGCCATTTTAAATTATGCCATAAGGTTGAGAGAAATACAAAGTGCTGTTTTTGAGGATGACAACAGCTTTTGGTATATTGAATCCATTTCAATCACTGCAATTGCCAGAGTCCCGTTTCTTTAATACTTCTGTTAGTTTTCAGTGTAACTGATGTGAATTTTAGTTCATTACATTACTCTTGTGTTAATCTTAGGAGTGGTTTACAACCCCAATTCCAATGAAGTTGTGACGTTTTTAAAAATATAAATAAAAACAGAATACAATGATTTGCAAATCCTCTTCAACCTATATTCAATTGAATACACCACAAAGACGAGATTTAAAGTTCAAACTCAAATTGTTTCTGTGTAAATATTTGCTCATTTTGAAATGGATGCCTGTAACACATTTCAAAAAAGCTGGGACAGTGGCATGTTTACCACTGTGTTAAATCACCTTTCCTTCTAACAACATTCAATAAGTGTTTGAGAACTAAGGACACTAATTGTTGAAGCTTTGTAGGTGGAATTCTTTCCCATTCTTGCTTGATGTATGACTTCAGTTGTTCAACAGTAAAACTGCTCACCATCCGGGACAACATCTCCCATCCCCTGCACGCCACACTGATGTCCTGTCAGAACACTTTCAGTCAAGCAGAGGAACAAGTACAACATTCTGCAATGACCATCTCAGTCCCCAGACCTGAATATAATTTAAAATCTGTGGTATGATTTTTAAGTGGGGTGTCCATGCTTGGAAACCAACAAATCTGACTGAACTGGAGATGTTTTGTAAAGAAGAATGGTCCAAAATACCTTCAACCAGAATCCAGACTCTCGTTGGAAGCCATAGGAAGCGCTTAGAGGCTGTTATTTCTGCAAAAGTAGGATCTACTAAATATTGATATGTTTTTTCTGTTGGGGTGCCCAAATTTATGCACCTGCCTAAGTTTGTTTAAATAATTATTGCACACATACTGTAAATACTAGAAACTTCATTTCACTTCTCAAATATCATTGAACCAGAATGGGCAATGTTCAAAGCTTCCATTGCTGAAGCTGCAGCGGTGAGCTGTGGCCTGAAGGTCTTCGGTGCCTTAAGGGGCGGCAACCCTCGAGCACCGTGGTGGAAGCCGCCCAACTGAAGAAGGAGCCCTTCCGGGATATGTTATCTTGGAGGACTCCGGAGGCAGTTGCAAGGTACTGACAGGCCCGAAGGGCAGCAGCCTCTGCTGTGGGGGAGGCAAAGCAGTGGGTGTGGGAGGATTTCAAAGCAACCATGGAGAAGGAATTTCAGTCAGCACCAAGGTGCTACTAGCGGACTGTGAGGTACCTCAGGAGGGGAAAATGGGGAACCATCCAAGCTGTCTACAGTAAGGATGGGACTCTGTTGACCTCAACTGAGGATGCTGAAGGCTCTGGGTGTGGAGGGATTGTCTTGGATGAGACGTCTCTTCAACATTGCATTGAGGTCTGGGACAGTGCCTAAGGAGTGGCAAACTGGGGTGGTGGTCCCTATATTTATAAAGGGGGACCAGAGAGTTTGTGGAATCTACAGATCATCACATGACTCAGCCTCCCTAGTAAAGTCTATTCCAGGGTGGTGGAAAGGAGAGTTTGGCTGCTAGGGTTTCATCACTGCTTTCTGCAGATGATGTGGTCCTGTTGGCTTCATCGGCCGGTGACCTCCAACACTCACTGGGTCGGTTTGCAGCCGAGTGTGAAGCAGCTGGGATGAGGATCAGCAACTCTAAATCTGAGGCCATCGTTCTCAGCAGGAAACCATTGCCTCATTGCATTGCCATTGCATTGCCTACTCCATGTAGAGGATACAGTCTTGCCCCAAGTGAAGGAGTTCAAGTACCTTGGGGTCTTGTTCACGAGTGAGGGGACAATGGAGCGTGAGACTGGACGGAGAATCGGCTCAGCAGGGGCGGTGTTGCATTCACTCTACCGTACTGTTGTGACAAAAAGGGAGCTGAGCCAAAAGTCGAAGCTCTCGATCTACTGGTCAATCTTTGTTGCTACTCTCACCTATGGTCATGAGGGTTGCATCATGACCGAAAGAACTGGATCGTGGGTACAAGCGGCCAAAATGGGCTTCCTCAGGAGGGTGGCTGGTGTCTCCCTTAGAGATAGGGTGAGAAGCTCGGTCATCCGTGGGGAGCTTGGAGTAGAGCCGCTGCTCCTTTGCGATGAAAGGAGCCAGCTGAGGTGGTTTGGGCATCTGGTATGGATGCCTCCTGGGCGCCTTCTTAGAGAGGTGTTCCAGGCACGTCCATCTGGGAGGAGACCCTGAGGAAGACCCAGGACCAGGTGGAGAGATTATATCTCCACACTGGCCTGGGAACACCTTGGGATCCCCCAGTCAGAGGTGGTCAATGTGGCACGGGAGAGTGATGTCTGGGGTCCCCTGCTAGAGCTGTTGCCCCAGCGACCCAATCTCATATAAGCGGTTGAAGATGAGATGAGATGAAGAATGAAAGTCGGAGGTTCGAAGTCTGTCAAATACCATTGTAGTTCAGACCATAAGCAATGCCAACTAGCTATCTGGTGGTGTTATTCCCATATATATAAACATTCAAATTTACAATATCGCCCAAATATGAAAGCTGCTGTTCGCTTCACCTCTATGAAGAACCTGCTTATCAGATCAGATGGTCCAGTCATTAACTGGTGAACTTTCAATCTGTGTTTTTTCCGATGCTGTTTCGATATTTATCGAGTATGTTCATGTCTGTCTTGGTTTTTCTAATTGTGTTTTTAGATTTCTGGTTTGTAACAAAGTTTTCAATGTGTTCTTGACTGTTTGGAGCTTTGTTTTCATCTTGGTGGAATTCATTTTGCACGTCCACTTGGAGCTCGTTTTCTGTTAATCCCTCTGTTTTCTTTGTTCACCTGGAAATGGGTGGGGGTGGGTGTTACTCATGAAGAGTGCTGGTATCTTGTGTCTGTGATTTTAAATTAATAAGAAAAAACACACACTGATGGAAATTTGTGATTGATTGTTCAAGAACACCTAATGATCATGCTATTGTTGATTATGTAGCAGGATGAAGGTCCTGGGTCCTGATTGAAAAGACATTCCCGCTAGCTTGGGTAATGGGGGAATTCCCCTTTGGCTGACCTGGTAGAGGAATGGTCTTTATTGCGAGCCGTCTGGGGTTCGATCCCACCATCGTCCTGGCCACAAAGGTCCTACGGTCACATTTATATCTAAAATATGTGATGGAGGCTTGGAGAACCCTTCACATTGTGCACTGACATATATCCAGGAAAGAGGGAAAAAGTGTTGAATGATAATATTTTGGTGGAATAGGGTTTTATTAAATTGTTGCATGTAACTGTATCATCCAGTCTGTCATATTTTGAAAATATCTCACCAAAATATGCTTGATTAACATTTGTTTATTCACATTATTTGGAATGGCAGCCTTTAAACTGGTATTATTTTGGTACAAAGAAAAAAAAGATAACTCAGTTAACCAAAGTAAGCGAAAGGGTGTAGGTAGAAGCAAAAGCTCACACCTACCTGTTTTACCTCAGTAAATTTTACTCCTCACAACAAAAGCAGAACGAGCAGAACAAGCAAAACACAAACGTGGCTGCCTCTTATTTACTTGCTGTGATGACAGTGACAAACATCTACCCCAGCATTTTGAGAAGGAGAGACGTCTGGGAAGAGCTCATGGAGTCATGAGGTGTTTGGTGATGTCCATATCTTTGTAGGAGAACAAAGGTCCAGGTGTTCATGGTCCTGGTGCTGCCTGTTTTAATGTGTGGTTGTGAAACCTGAACACTAACCAGTGACCTGAGGAGATGGCTGGATGTCTTTGGTACTACAGCCCTTCAAAGGATCCTTGGGTACAGCTGGAATGACTTTGTATCAAACAAGTGGTTACTTAGGGAGACTAAGATGAGGAGAATCACAGACATTGTGAGGGAGCGCCACATTTTACATTCTGGCCATGTTGCTGATTTCTCTGTGCATCATCCAGTACATAGGTGCCCGAGTGCTGAGGACCCAAGTGGCTGGAGGAGGCCAAGGAGATGCAAATGTCTCACCTGGCTGCAACAAATTGATGGACATTTTAGAAATGTGGGGATGGAATCATTGTCTGCCTGAGTGGTTGCCATCCAGGACCCTCGGGGGTTCTGTGGTGTGGTGGAAGCAGTGAAGTGCAGCACCAGTACCTGCTTCCAGACTTGACTCCACAGTAACGATTATCTTTAAGACAAATCATCACTTTTACAGCCAATCAGGGGATGGAAACACAAACATATTGATTTATTGCATTGTTTCTGCTTTGAATCAAAGTCTCTCATCATATATTATACCATCCATCCATCGATCCATCCAACCTGTTGGCTTTTAGTGGATAAACAATGAATGCAGAGAAACATTTGAGTTTGTACAGATAATTTATTAATGTGACAATATATAAATGTATAAAAAATATCCAAAATAAAGTGCAGGTGTAGTTTCTGGCTGACTGTCAGTGTCAGGATCTTCTGTCATTTTCATCCTGCACACAAGAAAAGGAAGAAAAAAAACACATTCAGACTTTCTACATGATGTCAGCTGCTAAAAACAAGAGTCACATGTGTGAGTGACGTCAACATACAACATGTATGATCTGAGTGTTTCTCACCTTTCTGACAGCCAACCCGTGACCCAGACGGTAAAACACGTCTTTCTCTTGCACAGTCAGAGAATCCCACTGCAGACAGACAACAGCACACCGTCAGTTAACACGCTCACTGACACAACCATAAGCTCACACACGTGCAGGAGCGTGCACACTCACCATCTGCTCCACAGTCTTTTTGTGGAGGCCGTCGAGTTGGAAGGTGTCTTCATTTGTCAAATGGCTCCTCTGCTCCTCCCAAAATGTGCAGAAACTTTTAGTTGGGATCATGACGGGGATTCGGACAGTGTGGCTGTCGTCATCCCCGTCTTTGGACTTTTGGGCCGTTTCTTCTGACCGTTTCTTCTTTTTTTGTCTTTTCTTTGGTTCTGCAGTACAAACAACAGGAACATCAACAATCACACTTCACCATTTAAATAAAACTGCATTTATTAATTTTAATATGAAAGGACTTTCATTTGAAAAGGCTGCTGTGTTTCTTCTTTTGGGGAAATCTTTAATCAAAAGTCTTACCTTCAGTCCCGGTCTGACTGTCTGACTTTCTCTTTCTGACCTGAAGAAAAAAAAAAGACACGTCTGACATTTATCACAAACTGTTTTTAACACTCAGTGTGTTGGATGTGTTGCTCACAGTCTTGGTGGGCCTCCACTCTGGGTGCAGCGTGTAGTGCCTGTCGCTCTCCTCTCTCTGCTGTCGGTGATATTTTTCCTTCTCTGTTTCAGAGAGGAATTTCCACTGCAAACAGACGAAAACACGTCGTCAGTCAACACGCTCACTGACACAACCACAAGATCGTGCACGTGCAGGAGCGTGCACACAACTCTCACCATCTGTCCCAGAATCTTGTTCACGGCAGCAGAGTCTGTGATGCCGTACTGCGCCACCACAAGGGGGCGCTGCTCCTGACGAAATAACATGAAAGAGTTGGGGGGTTTTTTAATGTGAGCTTTGGGTGGGGAAGGAGAGCGGGGACGGACGCTGCTGCCTGATGGGGAGGGAGTGACGGGAGGAGCGACAGTGATGTCGGGGACGACGCATGGTGGCAGAGCAGGATTGGGGGGAGGGACTGTGCAGGTGGGAGGAGCATCTGTGTAGGGAGGGACCAAGGGAGAGACGCTGACTGTGGGCGGGACAGGAGAATCTGGTGGGACGTCCAGAGGCCCATTAGTGTCCTCAGGACAGACAAAGTCCTCGATCATAGGATCATCCGAAACCTGGAGAAACAAGCAAACACAACCAGTTATTAGAAAAATGTCCTCTGTCCATGTTTGTCCTCAGTCCGTCTCTCCTTTAATGAAATCTATTCATCACAACAGCTGCTTCTTTCATTTACAAAATATAGTATCATTCAGAGTACTGAGAAGTATTAGTGCTCATAAGTTTTTTTCTTCTGTGGTTGATCTTCTGTCCAACCAACATTTATGTTTTATGTGACACTGAAATTAATGTTTATATTTGTTGCTTTCAGTGAAACTGAATACAAACTTTCTGCTTTGCTGCTCAAAACTTTATGACACTTTAAAGTGTGTGTGTGTGTGTGTGTGTGTGTGTGTGTGTGTGTGTGTGTGTGTGTGTGTGTGTGTGTGTGTGTGTGTGTGTGTGTGTGTGTGTGTGTGTTTCTTTATTTGAAAGAATAAATGGTCATGAATGATGTCATGATGTAACACTCCTGCTGATGGCATGTTGTGTCCAGCCTCACCTGTTCCTGCTCAGGAGGTGCAGGAAGAGAAGGTTCCTGATCCAGATATCTCTGGAACCAGTCCTCCAACGATGTGTCCACATAAGGTTCCTCTAAGGCCGCACTCTGTTCAGAGCTCAAATCGATGACTTCCTGAATCAGTCCAGGGACAAAGTTGTCCATACAGTAGTAGTCCATGCTGGAACACGAACACAACATTCAAAATAATAATCATTCATTTATAGAAAATTACAAAGTGCTTTACACAATAAAAGCATAAAAATAAAAATTCCATGAGAACAGCTTTGACAGTTTTGAGAACAGCAGTCAGTTAAACGTGAAGTTTCCATGTTTGATTTTTGTAAATATACCAGCACTAAACTCGGTCACTGAGGTTACTGTTAGCAAAGTTAAATAAGAACTCCGAACGTTCATACTTCCAATAATATTTCACAATAAAAGTTTGAAAGCAAAAAGCAGACGAACGACTTTTACTGTGAACGTCAACTGTGTCTAACTTGACAACACTGTGAAGTTAAAATCCGTTCTTTTTCTAAAAAAAAAAAAACGACCAACCTCCAGTTTGTATCAAGTTTCAGTAGTTCAACTGAATAAAATCCTATCTTTGCTGTGGGTGAAACATTGAATTTTACTGTGTTCAGAGTTAGATCCACGTTGGGGGGGGGGGGGGGGGGGGGGTTAATTAATTTACTTTTTCAAATATTCTGTATGTTTAATTCACGTCTCAGTCCCTCCAAATAATCTGTATACTCTGAATTATTTATATTTTCATATATTTCATAACATAAACAGCAACAAAACTGAGTCAGTTTTTACAAACAAACCCACAATTTACACAAAATATACTCTGATATTGACAGAGTAATATTTTATCTGTATGTTTTATTTTAAAACATTGTTAAATCTCACCTCTGTTGTGTGTTAACAGTTTAAAATTTCTGCTTTTGTGTTTCTGACTTCTCTCTTCAGCAGTTGTGCCAGAAATGATTCCAGGATTAATAAGAGCTTCACTTAATAAGACGTTAAGGTGATGACGTCAGAGCGTTACGCCCCGCCCGCCTTTGGTCCCCACCCACTCAGAGACGGTTTTATGTTTCTAGCACTGGTACCACAGTCTCTTATACAAAGAGACTGGGAGCGTGTTTATGAAAACATGGCTGTGATTGGTCCATCTGATAAGTCGGCCGCTATTGGCTATCACGCCACGCTCTGTGATTGGCTGTGGCGTAACCGCCGAAAATGTAAGTTGGTTCCACTCCTCCAGAGACTGTGGTACCAGTGCTACGTTGTAAACAAAGGCTGCAGCCAATCAGAGAGTGGCGTGTCTTAACCAATCAGCAAAATGTCAGAATCCTGACTAAAAGTCACGTGACCAAATAACCCGATACCGACTTCTTTGCATTGGTTGGAGGAGTGGAACCAACTTATCATGTTTCAAACATCGTGTCAGAAAAAAAATCTGTCTTAAATTTTCATTTTTGACACAATAAATTGAAATTCACATGATAATCAGTTTAAATTGGAAAAACAAAACAAAAAAAAAACAGACGAAACCATTCAAGTTGTATGATTGACCTTGATGAACAGTTGATGAAATGAAGAGAAAATTTATCAAGGTACAAATGCCTTTACTTCTATTTGATTTATGAAAGGAACATGAAAGTTTAATAATATATTCAGAAAATTCATGACAATGTAATAGCAAGAAGAGAACTCAGACAATAACCAACTAACTTTTATTGTTTTTATGTTTCTTTTCTCACTCACTCAACTTCAACCACTTACTCCAATTAAGGTTTGTATTCTGTTCTCTGTGTCTTTATTTCTCATTTTTACACACTGTATGACCTCTGATCCTTAAAGTGCTTTAAAAACAAACCTTTATGATGCAGTCATCTGATGTGTGTGTGTGTGTGTGTGTGTGTGTGTGTGTGTGTGTGTGTGTGTGTGTGTGTGTGTGTGTGTGTGTGTGTGTGTGTGTGTGTGTGTGTGTGTGTGTCTGTGTGTGTGGTTTTTTTTATAATTGTTTATTATGGTTCTTATAATCATTTTATTGCGTCATCCTCACCACCTGTCTTGTGCATTGTTGTTTTGACCCCTACAAAAACGAAATAAATACATTTAAAAAATTTAAAATGAAATCCACTTTTGTTTTGATTAGTTTCTTTAGTGAACGGAAAAACCCTACATATGTATGTATGTATGTATGTATTTATTTATTTATTTATTCGGCACAAAGACTCAGTAATAACAAAAAACTCATAAATAGGACAATTTAACAGTGAACCCATGTGACCGAAAGTGTGTGGGCAGAAGCAGAAGCAAAAGCTTAATATATGACAGAATCATCACACCCATACATAATTACAGTTATTTTGGAATCAGAGAAAGTGTGTAAGACCGTGTAGAAACATAAAACAACAGTGAAGCACAGTGTGTGTTATAAAATAAGTGTCCATTCATTTTCTGAACGGATAAATAACATAGTTTATGCCTGGTGTAAACATCTATGATAAACTGTAAATTATTTTAAAAAATCATACATTGTGATTTCCAGATTTTTTTTTTTTTTTTTTTTTAGATTATGTCTCTCACAGTGGACATGCACCTAAGATGAAAATTTCAGAGCCCTCCATGATTTCTAAATGGGAGAACTTGCAAAATTGCAGGGTGTTCAAATACTTATTTTCTTCACTGTATATGCACTTCCTCAGGAGGCTCAGATCCTTCAATCTCTGCAGAAATATGTTGCAGATGTTTTATCGCTCAGTGGTGTCCACCGCACTGTCATCTTCTTCGCTGTCGTGTGCTGGGGCAGCAGGCTGAAGGCAGCTGACATGAACAAACTCAACAAGCTCATCAGGAGGGCTGGCTCTGAACTGGAGTTGGAGCTGGAGTCTGTGGTGGAGGTGTCGGAGAGGAGGATGTTGAGAAAACTGCTCACCATCCGGGACAACACCTCCCATCCCCTGCACGCCACACTGATGTCCTGTCAGATCACTTTCAGCCAAAGACTCAGGCCACCGAGGTGCTCCACAGAATACTACAGGAGATCCTTCCTACCTGTGGCAATCAGATTGTATAACTTCTCCCCCTTCTGCAGGATGAATACATAACAGAGTTTTCAGTTACTCAGAGCTATGTGCAATACTGTCAAACAACTTGTGCAAGTGTCTTTCAGTCATTTTGCCTAAACATGTCATACTCATCGGTCTCATTGTAAAAATAAATTAATAAAACAATCAGAAAAATAATAAGGCATTGTTTACTGTTTCGGCACTATGGCAAAATAATTTCCTTTGGGATGAATAAAGTTCTTTCTGATTCTCTATCTATCTATCTATCTATCTATCTATCTATCTATCTATCTATCTATCTATCTATCTATCTAGCTATCTATCTATCTATCTAGCTATCTAGCTAGCTAGCTAGCTAGCTAGCTAGCTAGCTAGTGTGCAAGAGTCATGGGTAAGTATGTTTCTGGGCCTTCAGCCAGGGTTCCATCAGGTGTCATTGAACTGCGTCAGCTCAAACAAAAACAGAGCAGAATCAATCAGCTGGAACTAACAGCTCATAAAGCACTAGTTCCCAGCAGTAAACCTGCAGAGGAGCCCAGAGGTTATTAATGTGGGTGCTGGCAGCTAGCTATTTGCTTCAATAAACAGATCCAGTATTTATACATAATGAGGCTGAGACCTGTTAAATTGGTAATGACACAATTAAGGAGGACAGGAAAAATGGTGTGATACAACACAAGTATGTTATATGAAAGGGAAAACAGATGGGTCTTCATTCTGGACTTGAGTGACTCCAGAGAATCAGACTGTTTTATCTCTGCAGGCAGACTGTTCCACAGAACAAGCACACGATAAGAGAAAGCTCTGTGCCCTGCCGACTTCTTTTTAACCTTCGGGACACACAGCAATCCTACGTCCTGAGAATGCAGAACACGGACCAGGTAAAATTAAGTCAGCTCCATAAGAAGCCAGTGAAGGGAGAGCAAAATTTGGGTAATATGGTCAAACTTTCTGCTCCTAGTCAAAGTTCTAGCCAGGGGTGGTCCTGGAGACAGGCCGACCGGGCAGCCGCCTGGGGCGGCATCGCGGGGGGGGGGGGGGGGGGGGGGGGCACGACCGTGCGGACAAAAAACGAAAAAAAAAAAACGGGGTGGGGGGGTTGTCCTGATGGGGGAGTTCGTGGTTACGTTACGTTACGGCAGAGCGGCGCCCCCACCTTCCCGTCCCATGGCGGCTTTCCTCTCACTCATTCCCGCAGCTTCACAGTGCTATAAACAGTAGCGAAGCAAAGACTGCAGCGAAACGAGACGAGTCATTGGATAAATGCTGGGCTTTGTCCCGCCCATCGGACGCTCAGCGTGTCTGGGGGTCTATGGGGCAGTGGGCTGGCCTTGGCTGGCCCGGACACTCAGCTTCTGCATGATGATTGGATGATCTGTCTGAGGCTGAATCCCTTTTTGATTGACAGCGAATTGAGCGAATCAGCGATCTTTTGGTGTAAACATCCGTGGGAGCATTTTTAAAATTTTCATTCTTTTCTGAGTTGAACCGGAGACTTTCCTAATCCTCTTAGCGGCATTTTCTTTGTTAAAAACGACTAGCGACAAATCAAGCTTCTATTTCTGGTGGGGTTTTTCTTTTTTTGTAGCTGCTTGTGTTTGGAGACTGACTTCTATCACTCTTTCTGACTTCTATCGCAGTTTCTGTCCCTACCGAGCAGCGGGTGCTGCTGAGCTCCTCCACCGTCACAAAGCACTCACAGGCGGACACACTTCACATTAGCCTCTCGCCAGTCCCAGCTAGCGAGCTAGCTAGGTAGCAAGCTGCACATAATGGCAGACAATTTGAATGTTGTGGACCGGATTTTGGCGAAGCCATTTGATAGTCTTCCTTACGAAGAAGCCATGGCTGCTGTCATGGCTTCAGCTCTCTGTGGTTTGCAGGCCAAAGTTAAAGCAATAGCCCCCAGTGCAATGTTTGTGCATTGCTATGCACACAGACTGAATCTGGTTCTGTCTCAGGGGGCTAAATGCTTATCTGAGTGCAGAATATTTTTTGCATCACTCTCTGGGTTTGCCACATTTTTCTCAAAATCCACAAAGAAGATGTCTTTTCTTGAGTCTGCAGGCTGCTCAAGGTTGCCCAGAAATGCTCCTACTCGATGGAATTTCACATCACGGATAGTGAGCACTGGGGCAAACAATTATGATGCCCTCCTGCAAACTTTTGAGATGATCATTGCAGATAAGTCCATGGATGATGACACATTAGACTGTGCCAATTTCTTTGTGTTTGTTATTGCAGTAGTCATTAAAACTGGAAATTTGTTCTTGAAAATAGCTGCTGTGAGTTAATTTGTGGGATTGTGGGTGTTCTAGACGAAGTTAAAGCGCCTTGGGGCAACTGTTTGTTGTGATTTGGCGCTATATAAAAAAATTGATTGATTGATTGATTGATGGGTGGTGGGGCGGAGGTGGTGGCCTTGTTAGTGTGCACGCGGGGGGGGGGGGGGGGGGGGGGGGGCACGCAGGGGGTTTTGCCCGGGGAGTAAATCACCCTAGGACCGCCACTGGTTCTAGCAGCAGCGTTTTGAACCAGTTGGAGACCTCAAATGCTGGACTATGCTCAGCCAGAGAACAGGACATTACAGTAATCTAGTAATAAGTAAGGGGAGGTGATGGTCTAGTGGTTAAAGTGTTGGGTTTGAGACCAGAAGATCCTCAGTTCAAATCCCAGCCTGACTGGAAAATCACTAAGGGCCCTTGGGCAAGGTCTTTAATCCCCTATTGGTCCTGGTGTGTAGTGAGTGCCTTGTAGGGCAGCACCCTGACATCGTGGTGGATGTGAGGCATTATTGTCAAGTGCTTTGAGCATCTGATGCAGATGGAAAAACGCTATATAAATGCAGTCCAATTACCATTTAATCTAATCTATGGCATTGAAGACATGCATTCATTTTATTCTTTCTTTATTTATTTATTGGTCCGTGTGTGGGCGGGGGAGCTCATAAAAATGATTTGGAATCACTGCCCTATGCAAAGAAACACCTCTGGTTTTAAGTTATCCTTGTGCAGATTTAATGTTTGATCTCGATAACATTGGTAACAAATATCTGGAGTCACCCACAATGGAAAGTGTTTACACATCCTTTTCTTGGCATGTTGCTGTTTCAGCATCCAAAGCAAATAGAGTTCTAGGCATGATAAAAAGGGCGTCCTCATTTATCGACAGACTCATTTCTTCTTTTGTATGGCCCTTTCGTATAAGACCTTTGTTTGTCCCCATCTTGAATATTGTGTTCAAGTCTGGGCACCATACCTAGAGGAAGATACAAATACTTTAGAAAAACGTGCAGAGAAGGGCCACAAAGTTGGTTCCAGAATTGCGGCTTATGTCATATGAAGAAAGACTTTCAGAATTAGGTTTAACTACCCAAGAAGACAGACGTACTAGAGGTGACCTCATCAAGATTTATCAAATTTGGCATGGTTTTGAAAATGTAAATTTTGCAGATTTCTTTCAAGTGAGAAGGTATGCTGGCCTGAGAGGCCATGAACTGAAACTGGAAGTACAAAGGTCCAGTTTGAATTTAAGAAAAAAAAATATTTAGCAATCGAGAAACTGGAATATGGAATAGTTTACCACGAGAAGTGGTCTCCTACCCAGTGTTAACGTTTTTAAAATAAATTATGATTTGTATAATAATACAAACACCACCAGCTTTTAAAAAATGTTATTATTGCAACTTTTATTGTTATGATGTGTCTTTTATATACATTTTTGTATACATCTTTTTTACACAATAAATTGAATTGTGAATTATTGTGTCATCTATGTATTTTTTGAATGTCAGGTACGTGCAATGAATTCTACTAAATAAATTCATTCATCCACACTCATCTTACCCTACGACGGTGTTTTAGGGCCACATAGATTTTTTTTATTTTTTTTTTTAAGACTTCGAGAATAAAGTCGTAATATTACGAGAATAAAGTCGTAACTTTAAGACTTCGAGAATAAAGTCGTAATTTTACGAGAATAAAGTCGTAATTTTAGGAGAAAATGTAATATTATGAGAATAAAGTTGTAATTTTACGAGAATAAAGTCATAATTTCGACTTTTTTCTTGTAATGTCGCGACTTTATTCTCGTAATGTTACGACTTTATTCTCGTAATATTACGACTTTTTTCTTGTAATTACGGCTTTATTCTCGAAGTCCAAAAAATAAATAAATAAATAAATAAAATAAAATAAAATAAATTTAACGTGGCCCTAAAACTCCGTCGTATCTTACAGCTGTATTCATTCTAAAAACTGTTGCTTGTTCTGGAGAAGGCTTGTCGACAGTTTTTTTTTTTTCTTCTTTAACAATTTAACGCAACAGAACGAGACACGCCCACTTACACACCACCGACTGCAGAGAACATGCATCAGAACGTTCAGCCCTTACTATTTTACACGGAAATAAACCACTTCCTTAAAAAAAAAAAAAAGATATAAAAAAGACAAGAAAACGGATTTTGAACGATTAAATTTCATTGCTTTAAATAACACATCGGAGGTAAAGTGTTTTTAGGAATGTTAATGATGTATTCAAGTCAGGTGACTGACTTGGCCATTGCGGAAATTTCCACTTGTCTGCCTTTCAAAATAAAAAAGAGCAGTCATCTACTTCAAATCGCCTCTACCCCATTAATCGACTTAGTTTTGGATGAAATAATGATAGAATAAGGCCCAAAATGAGTGAGTGGGTATTTCTTGGTTATTATTTGCAGCCAATGGCCGCTAGGGGGCGGGGCTATAAGAGTCCTTCCGACGGAGAGCGCAAAGTTGCCATGAAGTTTTTTGTTTCTGACACTGAAGGTGGAAGATGGCGTGGCGCTGCAGCCGTGCCACGTCTCGGTTTACTGGGCAAATACAAATATATGGCACACAGCCGGTGACTTTTGGCGTTTTGCTGTGTTTTTATCTGCGTTTTCTGGGCGCCGCGCAGGCCGGTCTGTACACCGCCTCTGACCAGGTCATCCTGCTGAGTGCGGATAATGTGCACTCCGTCCTGGTCAACTCGTCAGCCGCTATCGTTGTGGAGTTTTACGCTTCTTGGTGCGGACACTGCGTCGCCTTTTCTCCAGTTTACAAAAACCTGGCAAGCGACATTAAAGGTGAGCACACGCACGCCTTTAAAACGGTTTCGTTCACTGTTCTTTCCTTTAATGTAACACAGTTTGTTCCAGGACAGCTCTCTCTCAATTAAAGTACAAAAAACCCCCCTTGTTTTCTACCTGTTAAATAGAGTATGGGATGTGGTTTTATTCAGCACAGTAAGCTCACTCTAATTTCTCATGTGGCCGCTGAACTAAAACAAATATTTACATGGCTTTTTGAATAAATACAATGAGGGTAAGAGTCAAGGTTTCTCATACACTGCCGTGTGGTATTTCACTCAGACCAAGAACTGAACAAAAAGTGGATCAGTCAACATTACCAGCTGGCATTTGTATCAGTCAGGTCCAAATGTATTTGGACAGTGACGTAGGGGTGATATTTTATTTATTTATTTATTTATTTAGTCATTTTGTTTGTACACCACCACAACGGAGATGAAATGAAACAACCAAGATGTATTTGCAGTGTCGACTTCCAGCTTTTAATTTGAGTGTTTTTACAAAAAAATCTCTTTAATCATTTAATAATTATAGCTATTAATATTATTAATCTGAAAAAATAAAAATTAGAATACCATGTTAAAGTTGAGTATTTTTTTTCAGGTCTTTCAGAGTGTAAGTTTTACATATTCTAGTTTCACTACTATCCTTTTTAAATTTTGATCATTACAGCCTCCAGGCCAAAAAAAAAAAAAAAAAAGCATATCTCAAAATATAAGAATATTTCAGCAGCTCAGTTTTTTCAAAAAGGATTTATAATTCAGAAATGTCTAATTTCTGAAAAAATATGTTCATTTATGCACTCCGCATTTGGTTGCGCCACCTTCTGAGTGAATTCCTGCCTCAGTGTGATATGGCATTGAGGCGATCACCCTGTGGCACTGAGGTGTTCTGGAAGTCCAGTTGGTTTGACAGCAGCTTTCAGGTTGTCTGGATTGTTAGATCTGGTGACTCTAACCTTCCTCTTGACAATACCTATTAAAGGATCTCAGGGATTGTCTATGGGGATAATGAAGTAAATTAACACCATGGTCGGCAAACCAGTTACTCATAGTTTTGGAACTGTGGGCAGGTGCCAAGTCCTGCTGGAAATAGAAATTTGCATCTCCATGAGATGTGTCAGCAGTTGGAACATGAAGTGCTCTGACACCTCCTGGTAGACAGCTGGGTTGACGTTGCATGTGAAACACAGTGGACCAACACCAGCAGATGTTATGGTGCCAAATCATCACTGACTGTGGAAAGTTCACACCGGACTTCAAGCTTGGATTCTGTGCCTTTCTGTTGTTCTGGAACGACAGACAGTGACTTAACATTTGACAAATACTTTAATCTGTACACTGTTTTCTCTTCCTATTCTAATGCCATTTGATGACCACAAAATGGAAATGTAAATAAAGCATGTAGCCATGTTTTTGGAGACAAACAAATTTCAATATATCTTGTGTAACTCCTTGTAATTCAACTCGGAGGGGCCAGTTCTTACAGATGGGATGAAGCGAGCTCCTTCCTCTGGAAAGTGGGCTGGTCGTAGGTGTGAGGCTTCCTCTTGTTAATGTCCTGGCAGGACAGCTCAGTTGTCCTCTTTACAAACCCACAGCAGTCCTCTCAATAAACCAGGGTCTTAAGAGTCACACTTATTGTTTGGAAGACCTGTTGACTTTTATATTTTAATATGCAATGAATGGTTAAACATCAAGTGAATTTTCAGTGTACATGACAGGAACACAATTTTAAATTATTTTAATGTGTGTGTTTGTCATATGATGCCTGGAATACGCTCCAGCCTGCCGTGACCCTTAATTTGAGTAAGAGGGTGTAAAAAATGAATGTATGAATGTTTGTCACCTGGGAGGTGGTGGTGTGATGCCGGCTTTCCCAGTATGGATGCTGCAGCAAGTCTTCCCACAGCTATTAATGCGACTGTACAATATGTACTTCAGACTTTAACAGTTGACTTACAGTAATTGTCACATCACTTCCTGTTCTGTTTATCGTGAACTTGCAGCTTCTTCCTTTCACTCAGAAGTGATGTAGCACAAGTTTTACACTGGATACCCTTGCTGATGCAACTCCACAGTACGTGGAGAATTGACACAGGTGGTGTTGAACCAGGAATGTTCTCATGCCAAAGTAAACATTTTAATCACATGGTCACCATGCTGCCCTTCTGTTTATATCATATATACTTATTAATTTGCGTCGCTCCTGTTTGAAATGTTTGCGCATAATTAATAATGTGATCTGCATGATGATTTGTTGGACATCAGCTTGTTAAGTGACACCTGAATCATGGCTGCTAATTTGCAGGCTGTTTGACCTGGGCTTTTTTGTGGATATGGTTTATCATGGTGTCTGGACATGGAAAAAATTGGGTGCACATGTACCCTGAGATCTGTCAATGATGACCGGTGGGGGAGATTCTGACATTAAATATGCACATTAAATTTTTCTTATACCCAAACATATTGTTTGCACCCATGTGGAGATTAATGATGCTGAAACTGAGTGAAAGAGAGAGAGACTTTGTCATTTGTAATAAACAGCGAATACTCGTTGGTGACAACCAGTCAGTAGCAGCAATGATTAAATATAAAAATAAAATATAAGCGCAATAAGGTGCATAAAACAATAGGCATCTTATGTTATTTACAGTGTGAAGTGAGATGCAAAAATTGCACTGCCCATGGCTGTTTAATACAGGTAAAATACAGAATGATTGCATTCTTTAATATGAAACATACTTATGTATTTTTTTTTCCTGTGCAGAGTAGGTTTTTAAAAACAAACAAACAAAACATTAGTCAATTTTTGTAGGACTGTGGTAGGATGACAAATAATTAAAACATTACTTAACTTTGGCTTTTGTGTTTCAGAGTGCCTCACAACAAGTTTAAAACATTAATTTGTTGTATTTATCTATTTAGCCTTCATTAATATAAGGATATACAGTATATATTAATGAAGACTAAATAGATACAAGCTTTATGACAATAGAGGCTTTAAAGGATATATTGTATCTTTATTTATCAGTAGTAAGTCCCTTTGGCTGCTCCCTTGTTTGCACTCGGGGTTGCCACAGCAAATCTGAGGTGGATCTGCATGTTAAATTGGCACCAGTTTTACGCCGGATGCCCTTCCTGATGCAACTCCACATTACATGGCGAAATGTGGCAGGGGTGGGGGTTGAACCGGGAACCTTCTTCACTGAAGCCAAGTGCGCTAACCATGCCGCACAGCTTTATTTACCAATGCCTGAGACATATTTGCCTCTGTGGCCAAGTTTCCAGCCTTTTTCAATGCATTTAATTTTTTTTCTTTTTTTTTTTTTTTTTTATACATCTAAGGCTCAGTCATAAAGAAATTCTCCAAGAGGTGGCCCATTAATGGCCAGTCACATGTCTGATGCCAGATGACCCCCCCTTCTAAGAGAAATACAGGGTGTCCCAAAAAAGTGCTGCAAACTAAAGCCATAGAAAATCTATACACTTTAGATACTGATATGTCATATTTTTGTTTTTTTGTTTGTTTGTTTGTTTTTTTAAATGCTTATTTCGAATATCAAGGCACAAAAATAAATAACAATAATATAAAATATAAAGAAAACCATAATCAATGGATATTCAAAAAGTAGTGAGAAGTAAAACTTATTTACTCCATCCCTTGTCCTTAAGTAAATAACATAACTTATACACATAATATATGCATTAATACATATAACATACACACAGTCAAATGCATTCATCCATTAGCACATCTATAGTCCCACATATAAATCCACATGTACCATATAAACATAATACAGAGAAACACCACAAAAAAGACTAGCAAAGCTAGCCAAAGCAAGGAAAGAAAAGAATTAAGTAGAAATAACCAAAAACAAAAAACACAAAAAATAAATAAGTAAAAAACAAACAAAAAATAACTAGACATTTCCCCCTAAAGCACCTGGTGATTGGTCACACCTCCTTCATCCTCATACCTTCTGAAAATCTTATTTTTATACAGCATTTTGAACTGTCTCATATTTGAACATTGTTTCAGTTCCACACTAAATTCCCTCAGAAGTCTCACCCCGCAGACTGATAGACAAAAATGTTTTCTGGTTGTATGAAATCTTGGTTCTTTAAAATTGCATTTTCTCCTTAGATTGTAATCCCCTTCATGATTTTTGAACAGTTGTTGAATATTCCCCGGTAATAGATTATTTATTGCTTTGAACATTATTTGTGCTGTTTGGTATTGCACAGTGTCAGTAAGCTTGAGTAATTTTGACTTTAGAAATCATGCGTTTGTGTGATCCTGATAACCTGCATTGTGAATGATCCATATTGCTCTTTTCTGTAGGATATTTAATGAACTTAATGAGGTTTTGTATTTGTTGCCCCAAACCTCAGTACAGTACTGCAACTTGAAGTATATCTCAGGAAATTTTATCTCTGGTGTTCATTTGTAATTTCACCTCAGTTTGTCAGAGTTTTGTCATTCACAAGATGTGCTCAATATGTGCACCGTTCCTCTGGTTCAGCCAGCTCTCCCTTTTGTTAACATTGCAAACAGTCCTATCAGTTTGAAACTTCTTTACAATCCTCCATATTGTCTTTCTGTCTGGGGCTTTTCTAACTGCTAATTAGAGTATTATGATTTTATGGCACTTTTTTGTTACACCCTGTATTTTAACAAACTCATCTGGAATTGAAATCAAAAATAAAAGCCATAGACACTGTTGGTGATGATTTGGTCAACTGTACTAACTAAACTAATGTTATGATACAGAGTTCACTAACCTCAACAATACACAATTCCAGAAGACTTGTTAAAAATACATAACTTCTACTTCTTTTTTCTGTTTTTAGAACTTTAGACTTCAACAGGTTTTTTGTTTTGTTTTTTTTGAAAATGAACTCAACCCTTGTATTTCCTGTTAATTACACATTTTTTAATGTTAATTTACTGTCTTAATGTATTTATAAATTATTTAGGTTCTGGTTGTCATATACATGCTATCATTATTATTTTATTATTACTTCTATTTTGTCATTTGATTTTTAAATGGACCACAATGGAAATAAGTTTTCACTTTCTTGTCATCCATGTATTTTTAACATATTTACAATTTTATTATGTACTTAACATTGATCTTACTAAATAAAATCACACATGCACACACACTTTTAATACATAGATGATTTAACGCCCCTTGCTGAAATGGCGTGTGAGTCCAGAATGTAATTATCAATGTCCATTTTTCAGTGTTGTTGGATAATATCCATAGTTTCTCCAAAAATATTAGTCCTGTCAGTGTTCTGTTTTTGGTGCATTCATCCTTGATCCAAAATGTATAAATTAAATGGACTGCATTTATATAGCGCTTTTCCATCTGCATCAGAAGCTCAAAGTGCTTTATAAATGATGCCTTGCATTCACCCCAGTGTGAGGGTGGTGCCATACAAGTTACTCACTAAACATCGGGAGCAACTAGGGGATTAAGGACCTTGGATTAAAGGCTATTAGTGATTTTCCGGTCAGGCTAGGTTTTGAACTGAGGATCCTCTGGTCTCATACCCAACGCTTAACCACTGGACCATCACCTCCCCAAACATTCTATCCTGTTTTTTTTTTTTTTAATTGCAAATTTTTTTTCTTACAATTAATAAGTCTAAAATGTCTGAAGTAAAAATATCCATCGCAGTTTCCCACAGAATGAGGAGACTCAAGAAATGTACTAGTTTTTTAGTCAATGCTTCAAAATTCAAATACTATGTACAAAACAGAAAATTAATAATTATTTAAAAAAAAATTAAACAAAATAAATACAAACTTATGTCTTTTGTATTAATTAGAGCTTTTGGGAAATTCTGTTGTGCCTGCATTAGTGGCAAATGGTCACCAGGTGGAGATATTGCACCATTTCAAGAGCATAAGCATACCAAGCAGCAAATGTCAGCTCTCTCTAGTTTGACCGTGATTTAAATTATACAGATGCAAGCACACGCGCATGCAGAGCTGTTTGTGTTTTTTACATTCTGCCACAAGCAGGTGCTTTTATTTTACACACTCATATACAGAGATGGTGGCGGAAGACATCAAACAAAATACACTTTTCAGTCAAGGTACAGGCAACATGACACTTAACTAAACTGACTAAACCAACTGAACTACAAAAGTAGGATAAATCAAGAGCACTAACACTGTTAAACTAACATGAACCACAATAACATAAATCAAAACTCTGAACTCCCATGGTGCATTGCGGCACAAAGTTGACACATTGTTTACTGGTTAGCTAAAATTGCTAATTTCGCCAAAAATATTTGTCCTATCAACTTTACATTTTCACAGCGTTCATTCTTTACCCAAAATACATAAGTATACCAAATGGCAAATGTCAGCTCTCCCCAGTTTCTGTGTGATCGAAGCCAAACACACATGCATGCACACACACACAGAGGCCACTTAATTGTCTGTATGTTTTTGTCTGCATTATTAATCAGATATTTTTGGCCTGGCAGCGGTTCTTCCACATGTTGCAGAGACCTGCTATGTGTACCTGCTCTACTTATCAGCAGCTGCTGAAGTAATTTTGCACCATATGTTTATATGAAAGCCATATTGCACCCATGGTGCCAAAGTTGTTTTTGTTTTTTTTCCTCCAGTTTAATGCAACAGTTGCACAGGCATGTGTGGTTCCACATCTGTGTGCATTGTCATGTCCAGATGTATGATTTAAGTATAAACCAGGATAACAGGCAAATTGCTCTTTAAATGAACGAAAAAGATCTTTAGTTTGTTCCAAGTGCAGTATTTTGTTTCAGTAACATTTGAATATGTCTGGTATACTGATGCACTGTAAGGGGACCATGAAGGACATGGATAAAATCATCCAGATGTTTCCTGTCTGCGTTCTCCTTCTCTCTGATTCCTGTTCTGCAGAGTGGAAACCTGCTGTGGACTTGGCAGTCATAGACTGTGCTTCAGAGGAGAATAGGAAAGTCTGCACTGACTTCAACATCAAAGGGTATCCCACTTTAAAGGTACTCAAGTCTTTCTTTGACAACAGTGGCAGTATGTCTGAATTCACTCATTTATTCACACAGACAGGTGATCAAGATATATGTGATAAGAAAACATGTTTTTGTTGCGTTTTGGGATTTGATAAGGGACTTTTTTTTTTCTCCTGCTTACTTCTTGGTGAAAAATGGTTGGGCATCATGGCAGTGTTGAAACCTTTGTTACTTGTGCAAAATGCAAAAAGGACTAAATTTATATTGTACTTTTCCATCTCTAAGACAGGTGCTTTTACTTTCAATCAATCAATCAATTTTTTTATATAGCGCCAAATCACAACAAACAGTTGCCCCAAGGCGCTTTATATTGTAAGGCAAGGCCATACAATAATTATGTAAAACCCCAACGGTCAAAACGACCCCCTGTGAGCAAGCACTTGGCTACAGTGGGAAGGATGTACAGAGATGTGTTATTTACCTATTCAATGGGTACACACCAGAAGCTATGTAATTATGGTAAGAAGAGTAAGACAAGTGCTGTCCTTTAAGGCTGCTACTGTTTTTTTTCCCAAAAAGTAGATTATAAAAACTCATTTATTGCAATTCTTGTCAGCAGTAGTCAGCTCCATGCTGCCCATGTCCCGTTTGTTTGTTTAAATTAACCATATTTTCTATATTCATAGTTTGACTTTGTCTTTTCTGCAGGGAAAATTATTTTATCAACCCTGAGCTGTTTACTTTTAATTTCAGTGTTAAACATCAGTTAGAAGAAGCTCTGTAAAGCTGTTAAACACAATTTTTTTATTTTTATTTTTTTTTGTTGTTTTTTTAATAATTGCATGACCTGCATGCTGACTTGAGCAATAACTAAATAAATTGCTTGTCTATGCATGTTGCCAAAAGCGGTTGTGCCGTATCTGATTAACTGATGCTTGTATAGCGTTGACTTCTGGCCTGACTGTCTACCTTGTTAATTTAGGTTTTTCATCATAAATGATTTACTGACTTTAATATACAGAAGCATAAAAGAAAACTAGAATATTGTGGAAAAAGTTAAATTGTTTTGTCAGATATTTGAAAAAGGGAAATGTTTCAAGAATTTTTATTTTAAGTTTGATAATTTTAGTTTACAGCTCCAAAAAAGAAAAAAGGAATCCATCTCAAAATATTTGAACATTTAATTTTCAAGTTTGACTAACTCAGTATTTATACAATATAAATAAAATGAATCCCTGTCTGGTTCAGTACACCCAACCGCAATCATGGGGAAAAGTATTGACTTGACAGTTGTCCAGAAAACACTCATTGACGCCCTCAACAATGATGTTAAGCCAGTGAAGGTCATTGCTGAAAGGGGTGACTGCTCAGAGTGCTGCCAAAGCGTATTCATGAAAAGCTGACTGGAACAGAAAATGTGGTAAGAAAAGATGCACAGGCAACAGGGATCACTGCAGGGTTGAGAAGATTGTCAAGCAAAGGTGGTTCAAGAACTTGGGGAGTTTAACAAGGAGTGGACTGAAGCTGGAGTTAGTGCATCAAGAGCCACTACACACAGACCTGTCCAGGAAATCCACTACAAGTGCCGCATTCCTAGTTGTCAGGCCACTCCTGAACCAGAGACAATGTCACAAGCTTCTTGACCTAAGGAGAAAAAAGATGTGCACTACTGTTCAGTGATCCAAAGTCCACTGGTCCAAAGTCCAAAATTTCACATGACTGTAAATTTTGCATTTTATCTGGAAATCAAAGTCCCAGAGTCTGGAGGAAGCATGAAGAGGCACAGAATCCAAGTTGCTTGAAGATCAGTGTAAAGTTTATACAGTGAGTAATGATTTTTGGTGGCATGTTCTCTGTTGGTTCTTGCTCTGGTTTGTTTTATCAAATCCAAAATCAACACAACCATTTACCTGTAGGTTTTATGGAGATTCTGGTTTCCTTTTCCAGCATGACTTGGCACTTTCCCACAGTGCCAAAATCTACTAGTAACTGGTTTGCTGACCATAGTATTACTGTACGTGATTGGCCCCATCTAGAATCTATGGGGTATTATCAAGAGGAACATGAGAAACACCAGACCCGATAATACAGATGAGCTGAAATCAGCTATCAAAGCATCTTGGGCTTCCATAATACCTCAGCAGTGTCACAGATTATCATCTCCATTCCATGTTGCATTAATGCAGTAATTTGTGCAAGAGGAGCCCCAAACAAGTACTGAGTGCATAAATGAATGTTCTTTTAAGTTCAACATTTCTGTATTATAAATCCTTTCTTTGAATTGGCCTTATGAAATATGCTGATATTTTGAGATATGCATTTTGAGATATGCATTTTGTATTTTATTTTAGGAGCTAAAGTTAAAATACAAAAATGTTTGAAACTGAATATAGAATCAAGCATTTACAGTGTATTTGGAAAGTGTTCATTGCACTTCACTTCTTCCACATTTTATGTTACAGCCTTATAGTGCAGCAGATAACAGAGTATTTGCAGAGGAATCCTTCAAATCCAGTTACAAGCACCAAAGTTTGACTGTGTACGTATATACCTTTTTGGTGCACATTTTAGAAAAATGTTAGCCATTTGAATTTTCAATAGGGGGCCAAGTAGGGTCAACTGAAGAACTGCATAGGGGTAAAAAAAAAAGTTCCAATCATATTGAAAGCTATACCACATTGTGTCTAATCACAAAGATTCCAAAAAGGTATAGTTTGGACTATCTGTGACTGAATGTTGCAAACATGGCGACAAAGGTCAGTTTCAATTTGTACAGGGGTCAAAAGTTAAAGTAGCTCCAATTATGGTAAAACATGATGCAAATTATTGGTTGAGTTAATAGGGTTTTAAAAAGGAATAGTTTGCACAATGTTATGATGTTACAGGGTAACATATGTCACATGTCATGGAATCCATTGGACGTCGACATTGTTTGACCTTTACTTTGGAGACCAAACATTCAGCACAGTCAGAACTATTACATTTGTTAATCCTACTAGCTCAAATAATTTGCACCATGTTTTATCAAAAGAGGAGCAACTTTAACTTTTGACCCCTGTACAAACTGAAACTGACCTTTGTCACCATTCTTGCTGTTTTTACCCCATAACTCCAGTCACAGATGGTCCAAACTATACCTTTTTGGAATCTTTGTGATCAGACACATGATGTGGTATAGCTTTCATTATGATTGGCACTTTTTATGATTGGCTGCCCATCTATACTGAGCGATCAAGGAGAAGGGCCTTAATCAGGGAGGTGACCAAGACTGTCACTCTGTCAGAGCTCCAGCATTCCTCGTGCAGAGAGGAGAACCTTCCAGAAGGACAACCATCTCTGTAGCAATCCACCAATCAGGCTTGTATGGTAGAGTGGCTAAACGGAAGCCACTCCTTAGCAAAAGGCACGTGGCAGCCTGTCTTGAGTTTGCCAAAAGCCACCTGAAGGACTCTCAGACCATGAGAAAGAAAATTCTCTGGTTTGATGAGACAAAGATTGAACTCCTTGGTGTAAATGCCAGGCATCATGTTTGGAGGAAACCAGGTACCATCCCTACAGTGAACCATGGTGGTGGCAGCATCATACTGTGGGGATGTTTTTCAGTGGCAGGAACTGGGAGACTCGTCAGGTTTGAGAGGAAAAAATGAATGCAGCAATGTACAGAGACATCCTGAATGAAAATGTGCTCTTGACATCAGACTGGGACAACGGTAAATCTTTCAGGAGGACAATGATCCTAAGCACACAGCCAAGATATCAAAGGAGTGGCTTTAGGACAACTTTGTGTATGTACTTAAGCCAGATGTACTTTAAGCTAGAGACCACACCTGAATCTGATCGAACATCTCAGGAGAGATTTGAAAATGTCTGCCCATTAATCCTGATGGGGTTTGAGAGGTAATGCAAAGAGGAATGGGCAAAACTGCCCAAAGATAGGTGCCCCAAGCTTGTAGTATCGACTTGAGGCTGTAATTGCTATCAAAGGTGCAATAACAAAGTATTGAGCAAAGACTGTGGATAATTGTGTACATGTGGTGTACAAGTTTTTTTCATCATTATTTTTAATAAATTTGCAAAAAAAAAATTATATATATATATATATATATATATATATATATATATATATATATATATATATATATATATATATATATATATATATATATATATATATATATATATATATATATATATACTCAACAAAAATATAAACGCAACACTTTTGGTTTTGCTCCCATTTTGCATGAGATGAACTCAAAGATCTAAAACTTTTTCCACATACACAATATCACCATTTTCCTCAAATATTGTTCACAAACCAGTTTAAATCTGTGATAGTGAGCACTTCTCCTTTGCTGAGATAATCCATCCCACCTCACAGGTGTGCCATATCAAGATGCTGATTAGACACCATGATTAGTGCACAGGTGTGCCTTAGACTGCCCACAATAAAAGGCCACTCTGAAAGGTGCAGTTTTATCACACAGCACAATGCCACAGATGTCGCAAGATTTGAGGGAGCGTGCAATTGGCATGCTGACAGCAGGAATGTCAACCAGAGCTGTTGCTCGTGTATTGAATGTTCATTTCTCTACCATAAGCCGTCTCCAAAGGCGTTTCAGAGAATTTGGCAGTACATCCAAACAGCCTCACAACCGCAGACCACGTGTAACCACACCAGCCCAGAACCTCCACATCCAGCATGTTCACCTCCAAGATCGTCTGAGACCAGCCACTCGGACAGCTGCTGAAACAATCGGTTTGCATAACCAAAGAATTTCTGCACAAACTGTCAGAAACCGTCTCAGGGAAGCTCATCTGCATGCTCGTCGTCCTCATCGGGGTCTCGACCTGACTCCAGTTCGTCGTCATAACCGACTTGAGTGGGCAAATGCTCACATTCGCTGGCGTTTGGCACGTTGGAGAGGTGTTCTCTTCACGGATGATGCAAAGGAGATGTGTTGCACTGCATGAGGCATATGGTGGTCACACCAGATACTGACTGGTATCCCCCCCCAATAAAACAAAACTGCATCTTTCAGAGTGGCCTTTTATTGTGGGCAGTCTAAGGCACACCTGTGCACTAATCATGGTGTCTAATCAGCATCTTGATATGGCGCACCTGTGAGGTGGGATGGATTATCTCAGCAAAGGAGAAGTGCTCACTATCACAGATTTAGACTGGTTTGTGAACAATATTTGAGGGAAATGGTGATATTGTGTATGTGGAAAAAGTTTTAGATCTTTGAGTTCATCTCATACAAAATGGGAGCAAAACCAAAAGTGTTGCATTTATATTTTTGTTGAGTATATGTATGTATGTATGTATGTATGTATGTATGTATATGTGTGTATTATCATTATAGGGTGTTGTGAGTAGAATTTTGAGGGCAAAAATAAATTTACTCCATTTTGGAATAAGGCTGCAACATAAGAAAATGTGGAAAAAGCGAAGCGCTGTGAGTACTTTCCAGATGCACCGTATACAATTTTCGATTTCAGCCTCGCATGGGATAATCTCCTTCCATGAGGCAGCACAGGAGTTTCAGCGAAGGCTTCAAGAGATGCAGAACTTCTGGTAGCAAGACAAAGCAAAAGATATCCAGTCCTACATTGACAGCAGAGACCTCCGGTGCTTCTATGCTGCAACAAAGGACATCTTTGGTCCTCATCGCGGAAGTACAAACACCCTCCAGTCTGCCGATAGGACAACCACCCTCACAGAAGATCAAGCCATCCTTGCAAGGTGGGGGAAAAAAACACTTTCAGACACTCTTGAATTGTCTATCTACCGCAGCTGATGACCTGCTCCGTAAGGTTCCTCAACACCCTGTCAGGCATGAGATGTCACTCTCTGCCTCTTACACCGAGTTTCAGAAGGTGTTAATGTGCATGGAAGAACCCGGACCGACAACATCCCTTCGGAACTCATTTCTCCTGGGGGGCATTGCTGTGAAGACCAGGCTATTCATGTTGACACTGCGCATGCAGGAGACAAAAGCTGTACCTGCAAACCTGAAGGATGCCACCATCACTACCATCTTCAAGAACGGTGATCGCTCCATCTGCGGAAACTACCACGGCATCTCCCTCCTTAAAGTTCTTTGCAGGGGTTCTGCTCGACAGGTTCCTGACCATCACTGAGGAAGTCCTTCCAGAGTCAGTGCAGCATCTGGCAATTTTGCGGCACCATTGACATGATCTTCTGCACCCACCTGCTTCAGGAGAAGTCCCGTAAGTTATGATGACTGCTCCTTTTCATCTTCTGGGACCCGGAGTAGGTCTTTGATAGCTTCACTAGATCAGCCATGTGGGCCACCTTGTGGCGTGGACCTTGTACAGGTCCTCCACAACAGGATGACTGGCCACATCGTGGCCAAGAATGGCATCTAACTCCTTCCCCATCACCACTGACCTGAAGCAGGGCTGTGTTCTGGCCCTCACCTTCTTTTCTCTCTACCCTGCGGCCATGATCCACAAGCTTCTTGATACGGCCTCTGGCATCTAGATTGATTCACTGCCAAATGGATGAGGTCTTTTCAACAACGGATGCTGACTCGCCACCTCAGTTACAGTGCGGGAGCTGCAATACGCAGATGACACTACTACCCCTGAGGACACAGTTGCTGACCTCTGGACTACTGTCAGTCTCTTTGATAGTGCCTATTCCCGCTTTGGTCTCACTAACATTGCGAAGACTAAGATCCTTGTGCGGGGAGCCCTGGGCCATTCCCCTCCAGACGCCAGCAACATATAACTTCATGGTAAAGTCCTTGAGACCATGGAAGTTTTCCCCTACCTGGGAAGCTACCTGTCTAGCAATTTGCACTGTGAAGAAAGACATTGACAGTAGGATTCGTGCCGCACATGCATCATTTGGGAGGCTCTCCAAACATGTCTTCTTAAACCACGCCCTCAGTTTTCATACCAAAATCATGATATTCCAAGCTGTCGTGCTTTCCACCCTTCTCTATGGCTCTGAGGTGTGGGTTTTGTACAGATGTGATGTGAAGGCTGTTGGAATGCTTCCAACAGCAGAAACTCCATGCAATCTTGAAGATCAAATAGCAAGACCTCGTCACCAATGAATCCGTCCTTCTCTGAGCCAATTTCTCCAGTATTGATGGCATGAGTGCACCTCCTCTGGATAGGACACGTTAGAAAACTGTCCACAACCTGACCCTCTTGTCGGATCCTGTTCTCACAAGTTGAATTCGGCACAAGACCCCAAGGACCCCTAAACATCGATTTTGCAACCAGCTGAAGGCCATTCTCCTCCACTGCAACATCGGCCATGTCAACTGGGAGACCCTCACGGAGAACCACTCTGAATGGAAGTGCACCATCTTTCAGGGAACAGACTGCATGGAAGATGAACAATGTTGTGAGGCAGAAGCCAAGAGATAACAACGCAAACGAAGGCTTCTCTTTCCCTGCTCACCACCCACCCTTCCCTGCAAAAAGTGTCCTTTCGCTCTGCCCAGGGCTCGAACAGCCACATCATACACAGTCACCCCCCGAACAACAACAATTGAGCCCCAAGGTGTCCTGCCATAAAACCACTGCTTGGACATGAGTGATCACCGCCAACTGTAAAGCACTTTGCCCATTAAAGCTGTATTTAAAAGAAGCCCATTTAGCATATGTCATGATAATCCTGTATAAGAATGTTTCGGGGTTTTTTTTTTTTTTTAAATGTGCAGCCAATCTACTCTGTGTACGCCTGATCACGTCAGATCTCAAGAGCTAAGCAGAGTAGGTCCTAATTAGTACTTGGCTGGGAGACCACTTAGGAAGACCAGGACTCTGTGTTTCTCAGTGTAAACCTGGAGTTGTGCCAGGAACAGCATCCAGTGTAAAACTTGTGCCAAATCCTGATTCCAATCTGTACAGGATCCGGTAGGGACGGGCTTAATATGCTTTGACAAAATTCAGTTTTTCCACAATTGAAGTTGTAAATTTAAGTGGAAAAGCTGTAAACAGTCATTCTGTAAATGAAAATAAGTGCTCACTGGACTTTTTCATCAGCAGTCTCCAAATATTAAATATCCATTCTGTACAGTGGCTGTCACTGAGTAGCTTTGGGACTACTGTAAAAGTCCATAAATCAGTAATAGTGGGATAATGTAATCGAAAGCCTTTTTCAGCTGTTGCTTTTCTTGTAGTGAGAGAATTGCTCTCTGGATATGATTGGGACAGACTGGATAACAGTGACGCAACAGTCTCCTAGCAGGCTTAAACTTTCCCCTGATCAGCTGCCACACTGCAGAAAAGTCTCAGGTTCTCACATCTGCATTTGTATTTTTGGCCGATTTGATTAGTCAGCACCAGTGTGAGTTCATAGTTCCCCTCTGTCTTGCACTAAAATCAGAATCCTGAAAGAGCTCCTTGTTTTTCACCATAGAGTGGAACATGTGTGACTTATTTAATCGCGGGTGGGTGTTTAGGTTGGGGTCAGAAGAGGCAGAAGTGAAGGCTGTCCGATCAGACAATACACAACATCATATTGCTACTCTTTGAGGGCCATCTAATGTGTCACTTTCTTCATCTTTTTCAATATTCTTTCTTCCCCCAACCTTCTCTCTCCCTCTCACTCATTTCAGTTCTTCCACGCATATTCTAATGCTGATTCTACAGGAAAGGCTATTAAAGGTAATGCTACACCCAGTGACATAAGTCAGAACAACGCTGTTCACGCTTCATGTTACTTTGACACCACCTTAAATTGTCATTCACAGAGCATGTGCAGGTTCTACAGGCTGCGTGTTTGAGCAGTAATGTGCATAATAATCACAGGCACAGCAAACATGCTACTGTTTGAAATTTCAAATGTCTGATCATCTGTTGTGCCTAGAGACTCTAACCATGCCCTCTTTAGATGCTAATCTTTGCAGTAGGAGTTGCCCTGGATAACTGTTTCTATAAGTAATCATATTTCTTGAGACCACCCAGATGGTAGTCCACAGCAGTGCATAAAGTTTTCATTGTGCTCTTTGACTTCCAGGTTTCTCACATGATGTTCGAAATCTCCGTCATAAGATCATAGACAAGCTGGAAAACCACAAGGAACCCTGGCCCCCTGCCTGCCCCCCACTGGAGCCCATCAGGTAAAAGCACGAAGAAATGCAATCTCTCATTTACATCGAGATATTTATCAGTCAGTTTAAGAGTAGTGTGTATTCACAAATGCTGAACATCCACATATATCTACTGTAGAGTAGCCTGGATTTGGAAGTGCTTGTGTGTGTATATGTGTATTAATGGACATTGGGTCAGGACTGTGCAATGTTCCAGGTTTGAAAAGAACCAGGATTTGGTTTTATAATGTTGCATGTACACACATGAACAAAATTTGGTCAGAATTAAATGCAAACAAAACAGTTTTGTTTAATCAAAAATTGTCCAGTGTTATATGGTATCAAGAACAAAACAAAATGCTTTCATGAAGTGAAACAAAAAATACTAACATTAAATGTATGCTGGACACAGTTATTTCACCCTTTGATGAATTTACAGTAAATTGTTACTTTTACAGCCAGTTTTCTTCATACAAGTCAGGGGATGGATACATGAATATTTTCAAACCACTGAATATGTCTTGGATGTCATTTACATCAATTATGAGGAAATATTAATGGTATGGTATTCTGTGGTGAATCTAAGTGGAGCAGACAGTTCTCATAAACTAAGAAATTGTGCAAGGAGGAAACAAGTGAGGAAAGACACCCAGACAACACGGAACAAGTTATAGGCTTTTGTTTTGAATTTTGCATCACCAGATATACAGCTTCATGGTGGAGTGGCACAGAGAAGGATTTTCTTGAAAGGATGTGAAATTTCAGCAACAGTTTGCCTGAAGGTACAAGAGCTATGCAAGCCTAGATTTGATCTGTTTTGTCTGAAAATCTTTCTCTGCTCTACTTCATTATGAGACTGAGTGGTGGGTCAACAGACAAAAGTTGCATGATGCACAATTTCTCCAATCAGCCACAGAAGCATATCATATTCAGAGTTGTCTTGGGTGCCTTGGTGTTTTCCTTCACTAGTCTGTCTTCTCCACACAGATGTACCATACTGTTTGTATTTCTTACAGATTGATGGAAATGAAGTCCAAGACATATTCAACAAGCTGGAATTGTTCATGTATACATCCCCCAACTTGTCTAAAACTGGCTGTAAAGGTAATGATTTATTGTCCAACATGCATTTTTATGCTTGTACAGTGGATCTGGAAAGTATTCACAGCACGTCACTTTTTCCACATTTTATGTTATAGCCATATTCTAAAATGAGGTAAATAAATGTTTTCCCTCAAAGTTCTACTCAGAACACCACATAATGATAACATGAAAAAAGCTTCTTTATTTATTGTGAGGCAGAGCCTTCAGCTTTCAGGCTCCTCTCCTGTGGAACCAGCTCCCAATTCAGATCAGGGAGACTGACACCCTCTCTACTTTTAAGATTAGGTTTAAAACTTTCCTTTTTGCTAAAGCTTATAGTTAGGGCTGGATCGGGTGACCCTGAACCATCCCTTAGTTATGCTGCTATAGACTTAGACTGCTGGGGGGTTCCCATGATGCACTGAGTGTTTTTCTCTTTTTGCTCTGTATGCACCACTCTGCATTTATTCATTAGTGATTGATCTCTGCTCCCCTCCACAGCATGTCTTTTTCCTGGTTCTCTCCCTCAGCCCCAACCAGCCCCAGCAGAAGACTGCCCCTCCCTGAGCCTGGTTCTGCTGGAGGTTTCTTCCTGTTAAAAGGGAGTTTTTCCTTCCCACTGTCGCCAAGTGCTGCTCACAGGGGGTCGTTTGGACCATTGGGGTTTTTACGTAATTATTGTATGGCCTTGCCTTACAATATAAAGCGCCTTGGGGCAACTGTTTGTTGTGATTTGGCGCTATATAAATAAAATTGATTGATTGATTATTTATTTTTATTTTTTGAGATTTTTGCAAATTTATTAAAAATAAAAAAGTAATAAATCACATATACATGGGTAGTCACTGTCTTTGCTCAATACTTTGTTGATGCGCCTTTGGTAGCAGTTACAGTCTCAAGCCTCAAGAATATGATGTCACAAGCTTGGTGCACCTGTCTTTGGGCAGATCAGGTGTTGTATAATTCACCTAATATTGTTGCAAATGAGCTCTTTTGGGGTAAGTAATGGGTTCTGTGCATGGAAGCTGGTCTGCTCTGAGTCTGATCCTGTCAGATCTCAGAGGCTAAGTGGAGTGGGCCCTGGTTAGTACTTTGATGGGAGACCTCTTATGCCGTGTTCACACCGGGGGCGACGCGAGCGACAGCAGCAACAGGTTGCCATGTAATCCCTATGTAACGACGCATTTTGGCGCCAAGTCACGCAGCGCGACGCAATGGACACAAATGAAGCGACGCGAGTGAAGCGATTGGCGCGATATTGCGTCACATCATGTTGTGTTGCCCTCCTCCACAAGTTGAAAAATCTGAACTTTTTCGTCTTGTCGCACCACGATGACCAATCAGGGACTGAATATGTAGTGACGTGGAGATGTCTGGAGTTTGACTGAAAATGTGAAAATGTCCTGTATCTGGTAGCAGCCTGTGAGCAGGACTTATGTCTCTTTTGTCCTTTATTTCACAATTATAAAAGAGTTTTTGGAGCGAGCAGCAGCCCTACAGCAGGGGGAGTGGAGTTTCTTCCTCTTTTTATTTTACGTGCGCGCGTGAGCGAATCCTTCATGGAGATTATTTTATTTATTAACTACACAGATGTATAATAAAACAAATGGTGACTGGTTTCTAAACACAATTATGACAGGTTTTTTTGGGGGGGGAAGAGCGAGCTGCAGCCCCGCAGCAAGCAGTGGAGTTTTTTTTGTTTTTTTTTTAATTGTTTACATGTGCGCGTGAACGGGACAAGAGGTCCTCAAACTAGGTCCTGCAGAGGTGGAAGGACCGCTGAAAGCGGCCGTCATCCAGACACAGCTCCTGCAGCAAATAATGATACTCCCTGTATTGGGAGCTTTCCACAACAACTCGCTTCGTGTGATCAAGGTCGTCATGTTAACTTGACTGACAACCGGAACCGGCGAGCAGAATGGAAGCTCCTCCTATTTGATGACGCACCGGGGCGAATTTTCGCAGCAAAAGCAGAGCGACACACCGGGTTATGGTGGTGCGTCCATCGCCATGCGACCCCCGCAAATTTGTGGCATCTGATCGCGCCCGGTGTGAATGCAGCATTAGGAAGACCTGGGGTTGTGTCTGTTTCTCCAGGGAATCTGGAGTTGTCAGGAAAGGCATCTGGTGTAGAACTTGTGCTAAATCCCAATGCACATCTGTGCTGGATGCGCTGTGGTGACCCTGAACAAATAGGTGCAGCAGAAATTCGAACAACAATGGATTCTGTGCACAAACTGTTAAAGTATGAGAGCAGCTGTCATCCCCCATAGCTCCCTGACGTGAAGCATTGAGCACTGCCTACAAAGACTCATCCAATGACCACTCAATCTCCTCCATATCGCACCAGACAACATCAGCTCCTCCCCATCCGCACTGTACCTGGATGCTGTAGTCAGTCCTGTCTTGGTGCTCCCTGCCTGTAAATCAAGGGAAGAAGAAAACTATATATTATTAAATATATGATAAAATGCCGGAGTTATGAAAGTTTTCCATTTGTATTTTAATTTTTGTTTTCAGTTCGGTGTTATTTGCTGCGCCAATACATCCCTCAGAATAAACCAGTGTATCTGAATATTGCACTGTGTAAAGATCTTGACACCAGGTTTTTAAATGGGGCATAATCACTTCTTTTCTGCCTCACAAGCAATGTGCCTGACCACTTTTTATTTCAGTATGCCCATGGGTACACAAATGAGCGCAAGTACATTTGCTTTTCAAAGAATGTGGACACTGGGATTGAAAAAAAATGACAACTACGTCAGGTGGAAACTAGAATTGACACTCTCACGGCTTTGTGTCATCTGTAAGAAGGAGCCTGAAATGTGCTCAGCCGTGTATGTATATATGTGTGTATATATACGAGGTCTGTTAGAAAAGTATTGGACCTTTTTAAGCCGTCTGAATCATCCAAATGGTTTCCACCTAGCTGTTGCTCAGTTTCTGGCAAAATTTGATGCGGCGCTGCTCCAGTTGTTCTGTCTTTTTCCTTGGAATGAAAAAACGCCGAGCGCACAACACACACCTCACACAAAGGCTGCTTACCAGAAAATGATGCAATCGACAGGTGTGGAAAAAGTTCACGCATGCACTCGAAGGTTCAAGGTTGGCTCATGCAAGCACACGTGATTCAAATCCATCAGGTTTTTGAAAAAAATAAAAAGGTCCGATACTTTTCTAACAGACCTCGTGTGTGTGTGTGTGTGTGTGTATATGTGTATATATATATATATATATATATATATATATATATATATATGTATGTATATATATATATGTATGTATGTATATGTATACGAGGTCTATTAGAAAAGTATCCGACCTTATTATTTTTTTCAAAAACCATATGGATTTGAATCACGTGTGATTACATCAGACATGCTTGACCCCTCGTGGGCATGCGAGAGTTTTTTTCACGCCTGTCGGTTACGTCATTCGCCTGTGGGCAGTCTTTGAGTGAGGAGTCGTCCACCCGCTCGTCGATTTTTTTTCATTGTTTAGGAATGGCTCAGAGACTGTTGCTTTGTTTGATAAAAATTTTTTCAAAACTGTAAGGCACAACTGAGTGGACACCATTCAATAAATTCAGCTGTGTTTCGGTAAAAATTTTAACGGCTGAGATTTTGGTCTGGTAGTGTCGCTTTAAGGACGGTCCATGGCGCCTGACGGCGATCTGCGCTTCGAGGCGGCAGCGTCTCGCCGTTTCAAGTTGAAAACTTCCACATTTCAGGCTCTGTTGACGCAGTAAGTCGTCAGAGAACAGAGAACTTTCAGAAGAAGTCGGCATGAGGAGTTTATTCGGACATTCCATTGTTAACGGTCATTTTGTAATGAAAGAACGTGCGGGCAGAGTCGCATGTCGGGCTGGACCTGACCACGGGGGGTCGCGGCAGGAAAAACACCTCCGTTGGAAATCTTAACGGGCAAGTTGGAACATGCCCAAGCTGTTAAACAATTTCTCAGTTACTCACTTGTTGAAAGCCATTAAAAGCCGCCTGAATTCTACAAATGGTTTTCAACACGGAGGTGTTTTTCCTGTCGCGGCGCGCACAGATTTCCCGAGTCGTCACGGAAACGAACTCGGCAAATTTGCGCGTACGTCTTTCATTAAAAAAATGTCCTTAAAACAGTGGAATGTCCGCATAAATTCCTCATGCCGGCCTCTTCTGAATCTTCTCTGTTCTCTCACGATGTCCTGGGTGAATTAAGCCTTAAATTAGGATGTTTTCAGCTCGAAACAGGCCGACGACAGCGCCTGGAAGCGCTGCAGGACGTCCCGCTCCGTGGGAAGTCCTTACACCGACAGAAACACCCCATAATCTCTCATCAGCCGTTAAACTTTTCACAGAAAACCAGCTTAATTTCTCGAATAGTGTCCACTCGGATACTCCTCACAGGTCCAGAAAAAATTTTGATAAAGCAACGCGCGGCGTCTCGAGCAGCGTGTGAAACAAAGGAATTCAGCCGAGAGGGCGGGACCACATCTCACTCAAGGCCTGCCCACAGGGAAATGACGTCACCGACACGCGTGAAAAAACTCACGCATGCGCACGAGGGTTCAAGCATGATTGGTGTAATCGCATGTCATTCAAATCCATATAGTTAAAAAAAAAAAAATAAACGGGTCGGTTTATTATCTAAGAGACCATGTATATGTGTGTGTATGTATATGTGTGTGTATGTATATGTGTATGTAATGTGTGTTCTCCCACTTAGAAGTCATGGAGGGGTCTGAAATTTTCATCTTAGGTGCATGTCCACTGTGAGAGACATAATCTTAAAAAAAAAAAAGGGAATCACTATGTATGTGTATATATATATATATGTGTGTGTATGTATATGTATGTATGTATATAATTTATTTGTATGTTACTGCTGCAAATAAGTATTTGAACACCTATTAACCAGCAAGAATTCTGGCTCACACAAACCTGTTAATTTTTCTTTAGGAAGCCCTCTTATTCTGCACTCTTTACCTGTATAATTGCACCTGTTTGGAACTCGTTACCTGTATAAAAGACACCTGTTCACACCACTCAATCAATCACAGTCCAACCTGTCCACCAGAGCAAGACCAAAGAGCTGTCTAAGGACAACAGGGACAAACTGTAGACCTGCACAAGGCTGGGATGGACTACAGGACACAGGGCAAGCAGCTTGGTAGAAGACAACACAGCTGTTATGATTATTTATTAAAAGTGGAAGAAACACAAGATGACTGTCAATCTCCCTCGATCTGGGATTCCATGCAAGATCTCACTTTGTGGGGTAAGGATGATCTGAGAAAGCTCAGAACTACACAGGAGGACCTGGTCAATGACTTGAAGAGAGCTGGGACCACATGCACAAGATTCAGGGCTGTGAAAAGTCTGCGAATCCGCGGAATCCCGCGGATTTCATCATGGGGGGGGGGGGGGGGGGGGTGTTAGTGATGTACTCTTTAATCGTGAACATCACTGGGTTTTTAAAATGCTTATCGCAAAGCGTTCTCTTTTTTTACGACATCGTGTAGGTTTTATAAGTCCGCGGACACTGATCTGTGTGTTCCAGATACAAATCAGTTGTCGCGGAGGAAAAATGCCACTCAAAGCGTGCCTGTTACGACAGTTGTCGTAAAGCAGGACTGGTTGGTTGCTGCGGCGACACTGTGTGGCTCCTGTGTGGCGCTTAAGTGAAATGTAGCATGTGCACATCCCACACTTTTAGAGCTTTCAAGTTTTTAAAAGAAGAATAGTGTAGCATGTTTGTGTCACTGAGTGATGTCGCACAGAGAGAAGATGGCGAGAAGACTGTTTGAAAAAGTCCTTATAGGACAAGAATCCGTGGAATCCACTGGCTTCATCTGCACACCTGAAAGATAAAAAACTGGAAAAGTGAGGTGTGCCATCAGGAAACATGGTAAGAATTTTTCTCTACCTGGAAAATAAAAATTCTGCTGTTCAAACAGGATTTTAGACAAGATTGTGACTTTTTTCACTAATCTAGACTTTCTTTCATTGTAAAAAAGACATTGTGGCTTTGAATGGATTTAGGCTGCATTAAGATGAGATGATGAAGATGAAAACTGTTTATTTCGAACATTTGATACAACAACAATTACAAGATAGATCAGTAAAGACAAACAACAAAAAGTTCCTACGTGTACCCAACATGTCCGAAAAGGGGTAGGGTGAAGCATCAGCTTATTTATCCCTACCCCTTCTTCCCCACAACCAGTAATACCTTTGCCACATATACACATAGTTTCCTACACACCTAAACCGATATCAATATATATATATATATATATATATATACACACATACCTACTTACATACAAAATACTATATATTTACAAGCCGAAGCAAAAAACAAAAACACCCTAACCCTCATTACCCTTCCTCCTCCCTATACCTAGAAAAAAACATTTTGTACCGTTTTTTGAACTGGTTCATGCTTGGACATTGCTGAGCCCCACTCCCAATCTGTTCCACATCCTCACCCCACAGACAAATACAGAAACCTTTTAATGTTGCTCGTGCCCACTGATGCTTTAAATTAAATTTCCCCCTCAGACTGCAATCCCCTGATCTGTTAAACATATTTTTAATATTTGCTGGAAGTAAATTTATTGCTTTATACACGATTTGTACTGTTTGAAAATGAACCAAGTCTGTGAATTTTAAGAATTTGGATTGTAAAAATAGTGGATTTGTATGATCTCTATAGCAGTATTATGAATAATTCCTTATAGCTCTTTTCTGCATTAACTGATAGTGTTGTGAAGTGTAAGTACACGGACCCACAACAGGGGGCGCAAATGAACGGGACAATGGAATAGGTCAAATAACACACTTTACTGTTGTGAATATGCACAACAAGTACAACAGATTACAATAATAGACAAAGTCAAATTCACACAGGTGTCGTGTGGGCAGGCTCGAAGATAGGAGACACCTCTCCAAAGTAGAACCGGAACCACACGGTTTCCTCCACCACCAGACCCCGGGAATACTGGAGCCGCCAAGTTCCCGAACTCCCAGGTGGCCACTGCCTCCGCGTGTCGGACCTGGTATGCTGGCGAGGAACAAGGACAATTAAAGGAGGGCGCGTTCGCACCCAGGAATCCGGAACCGGCAGGTAAGTTACCTCCACCTCCGTTGGAAAATACTCAGAGCAAACACAAAAGTCACAAAGAACACTGTTAAACAGTCAGCTGAGCACGTTACCTTTCAGTAGAAACGATATCTCGGCCATGAGGTGGAGATGCCGTCCTGCTGATATACCCCTGCAGATCCGATGATTGATGACAGCTGTCGCAGGTGATGGGTGACAGCTGTCACTCTGGCTGCTCCTGCAAGGCGGCAGCACCCTCTAGTGCCTGAGCCCGCACTCCAGGCAGGGCGCCCTCTGGTGGTGGTGGGCCAGCAGTACCTCCTCTTCAGCGGCCCACACAACAGGACCCCCCCTCAACGGGCGCCTCCTGGCGCCCGACCAGGCTTGTCCGGTGGCGGCGGTAGAAGTCGGCCAGGAGGGCCGGGTCCAGGATGAAGCTCTTCTTCACCCAGGAGCGTTCTTCGGGGCCGTACCCCTCCCAGTCCCCCCAATACTGGAAGCCCCGGCCCATCCGTCGACATCCAAAAGCCGGCGCACAGTCCAGCCGGCTCACCATTGATGATCCGGGCAGGAGGTGGTGCCGGACCCGGAGTACAGATGGTGTGAGGTGTGATGTGGTTTGATCCTTGACACATGAAACACGGGATGGATCCGCAGTGAGGCCGGAAGCTGAAGCTCACTGCGGCGGGACTGATGATCTTGAGGATCTTTAAAGGGACCTATGTACCGTTCCTGTAGTTTCGGGGAGGCTACTTGGAGTGGAATGTCCTTGGTTGACAACCACACCTCCTGCCCCTGGACGATACGTAGGGGCCGGGGTCCGCCGACGGTCTGCATGGGCCTTTGCTCTCATCCGGGCCTTCAGCAAAGCAGAACGGGCGGCTTGCCACACCCGACGGCACTTCCGCAGGTGGGCCTGGACCGGGGCACACCGACCTCCTCCCTCACCACCGGAAACAACGGGGGCTGATACCCTAGACATACCTCAAAAGGGGAGAGGCCGGTGGCTGACGACACTTGGCTGTTGTGGGCATACTCGATCCAGGCCAGATGGGTACTCCAGGCGCCGGCCGTTGCGCCGGCTGTCACGCAAACGCAGGGTCTGCTCCACTCTTGGTTGGCCGTTATGCTTGCCGTTGGTTTGGGGATGATACCCCAGATGAGAGCTGACCGTGGCCCCCAGTTCCCGGCAGAAGCTCCTCCAGACGTGCGAGGAGAACTGGGATCACGATCGGAGACGATGTCTGTGGGGATCCCATGCAGCCGGACGACGTGGTGACCAGGAGGTCCGCTGTCTCCTGGGCCCGTTGGGAGCTGCGGAGGGCCACGAAGTGGGTCCGCCTTGGAGAATCGGTCCACTATCGTGAGGATGACGGTGTTGCCCTGGGACGGCGGGAGGCCCGTGACAAAATCCAGGCCGATGTGAGACCAGGTGCGATGAGGCACGGGCAGCGGCTGTAGCAATCCCGATACCTTGCGATGGTCGGCCTTGCCCCTGGCGCAGGTGGTACAGGCCTGGATATAATCCCGGACGTCGGCCTCCAGGTATGCCCACAGAAGCGCTGCGGACAACTGCACGGTTCTTCGCACCCCTGGATGACAGGAGAGCTTAGAGCCGTGGACAGAAGTCCAGGACTGCAGCCCTAGCTTCTGGTGGGACGTAAAGTCTATTCTTCGGCCCCGGTTCCGGGGTCCGGGCTTCGTGCCCAGGGCCTCCCGGACGGTTCTCTCTACGTCCCAGGTGAGGGTGGCCACGATAGTGGACTCCGGGATGATGGGTTCCGGTGGATCCGACAACTCCGTTTTGACTTCGTCTTCATGTACCCGGGACAAGGCATCTGATCTCTGGTTTTTGGTCCCGGGACGGTAGGTGATCCGGAAGTCAAAACGGCCGAAGAACAGTGACCAGCGGGCTTGCCTGGGGTTCAGCCGCTTGGCGGTCCTGATATACTCCAGGTTCCGGTGGTCAGTGAAAACCATGAATGGCATGGACGTTCCCTCCAACAGATGTCTCCACTCTCAAGGGCCTCTTTCACCGCAAGGAGCTCTCGATTGCCGACGTCATAGTTCCGTTCGGGCCGGGGTCAACCTGCGGGAAAAATAGGCACACGGGTGAAGGACCTTATCGGTCTTCCCGCTCTGGGAAAGCACAGCTCCTATCCCTGAGTCCGAGGCGTCCACTTCAACCACTAACTGGCGACTAGGATCGGGCTGCACCAGAACGGGTGCAGACGAGAAAGCGCCGTTTCAACTCCTTGAACGCGGCAATCGCAACGATCCGACCAGGTGAAGGGGACTTTGGTGAGGTCAGGGCTGTCAGGGGGCTAACTACCTGACTGTAGCCCTTAATGAACCTCCTTGTAGAAATTTGCAAAGCCGAGGAACTGTTGCAGCTTCCTACGGCTAGTGGGTTGGGGCCAGTCTCTCACCGCCGCAACCTTGGCCGGATCAGGAGCGACGGAGTTGGGGGAGATGATAAACCCCAGGAAGGACAAAGATGTGAGGTGAAACTCACACTTCTCGCCCTTCACAAACAGGCCGGTTCTCCAACAACCGCTGCAGGACCTGACGTACAGGCCGGACATGAGTCTCAGGATCCGGAGGAAAAGATGAGTATATCGTCTAGATATACGAAGACGAATCGGTGCAGGAAATCCCGCAAGACATCATTAACTAATGCTTGGAATGTCGCGGGGGCGTTTGTGAGGCCGAACGGCATGACCAGATACTCAAAATGACCTAATGGGGTGTTGAATGCCGTCTTCCATTCGTCTCCCTTCCGGATCCGAACCAGGTGATACGCATTTCTAAGATCCAGCTTAGTAAAGATTTTGGCTCCATGCAGGGGCGTGAACACGGAATCTAATAATGGCAACGGGTATCGGTTGTGAACCGTAATCTCATTCAGCCCCCTGTAATCAATACATGGACGAAGTCCGCCCTTCTTCTTGCCCACAAAAAAGAAACCTGCCCCCGGCAGCTAATGAGTCCCGGATGTAGGTTCTTCCATTGATTCGCGCTCAGGTCGTGAGAGGTTGTACAGCCTGCTGGACGGGAACTCAGCGCCTGGAACCAAATCAATGGCACAATCGTACGGACGGTGCGGGGGAAGGGTGAGTGCCAGATCCTTGCTGAAGACGTCAGCAAGATCGTGGTACTCAACCGGCACTGCCGTCAGATTGGGGAGGGACTTTGACCTCCTCCTTAGCCTGGGAACCGGGAGGAACCGAGAATCCTAAAACACCCCGATGGCAGGTTTCGCTCACTGAAACCACCCCCCCAGACGGCCCAATCGATCCGGGATTGTGCTTTAACATCCATGGGATGCCCAAAATCACGTGGGAGGTAGGAGTTACAAAAACTCAATCTCCTCCCGGTGGGTTTCCAGGACACCACAGAGTTACTGGTGGTGTCTTGTGTTGTGAGTAAAGGGAGGAGGGATGCCATCTAGTGCCCGCACTGCGATGGCCGTAGGAAGCGCCACCAGAGGGAGCCCTACTCCTTTGCCCATCTGCTGTCTAGCAGATTCCCCTTCTGACCCCGTGTCCACCAGTGCTCGGGCTCTTGAAGGGTTAAATCCCGCTCAGGATTGTGACTGGGAGTCGTGTGGCAATTTGTGTGTGTCTCACTTGAATGTCTGACCCCCCCTTAGCCCAGTCTCTAAGGGCGAGTGTTGACGTTTTGGCCGTTTGGGGCAGTCCTCTCTGTGTGTGCTCTGTTGAGCTGCAGAGAAAACACTCTCCACGGATCAGCCTCCCCATTTTGGCCCTGTGCGTCTCCCTAACAACGTCAACGGGGGAGCTGTTGCCCCACAAGCGCTGCGGCTGTGGAGCGTGGGGAGGGCGGCCCCTTTTCGAACCCGGAAGGGAGAGGGGCGGCGCAGTATCTGGTGACGTCCTTCGCCTCGCTCCCGACGTCGTTCCTCTAACCGATTGTCTAATGTATAACGAGATCGACAAGCCCGTCTAAATCCCGGCGGTTCGTCCTTAGCCACCAGGAGCTCCTTCAGGACCAACGACAGTCCGTTTACGAAGGCGGCAGCGGAGGGCAGTGTTATTCCAGCCGGAACTCGCAGCCGCGATGCGGAAGTCGACTGCATAAGCAGCTGCCGCTCCGGCGCCCCTGTCTCATTGACAGCAGCACGGCTGAAGCGGTCTCTCCTCTATTTGGGTGATCGAACACTGTTCTGAACTCCCTCACAAACCCATCATATGTCAGAAGGAGCCGTGAATTTTGCTCCCAAAGCGCTGTAGCCCAAGCGCGTGCCTTGCCGCGAAGCAGATTAATCACATAAGCTATCTTGCTAGAATCAGTCGCGTACATGACAGGACGTTGTGCGAAGACGAGCGAACACTGCATAAGGAAGTCCGCGCACGTCTCCACACAACCTCCGTACGGCTCTGGAGGGCTTATGTATGCTTCCGGGGTAGGTGGGAGGGGTCGTTGAACGACCAGTGGAACGTCACTGTTACGCACAGGGTCGACAGGAGAGAGAGCCGCAGCAGCGCCCTGAGGGCGCACCTCCACCTGCGCGGCGAGAGCCTCCCCCCTGCGGTTAAGGAGGACGTTCTGCTCGGTCATTAAATCCACCGAGCCGTGAAACGGTGAGGATCCGCTGCAACTCACCGATCATTCCTCCTGCGGGCGCCTGTGCGCCCTGTTCTTCCATTGGCCGTTCAACAGCCAGTTGACGCCCCCTCGGGATCCCTGCGTTGGCCGAGATATCCTGTTGTGAAAGTGTAAGTACACGGACCCACAACAGGGGCGCAAATGAACGGACAATGGAAATAGGTCAAATAACCACACTTTACTGTTGTGAATATGCACAACAAGTACACAGATTACAATAATAGACAAAGTCAAATTCACACAGGTGTCGTGTGGGCAGGCTCGAAGATAGGAGACGCCTCTCCAAAGTAGAACCGGAACCACACGGTTTCCTCCGCCACCAGACCCCGGGAATACTGGAGCCGCCAAGTCCGGAACTCCCAGGTGGCCACTGCCTCCGCGTGTCGGACCTGGTACTGCTGGCGAGGAACAAAGGACAATTAAAGGAGGGCGCGTTCGCACCCAGGAATCCGAACGGCAGGTAAGTTACCTCCACCTCTCGTTGGAAAATACTCAGAGCAAAACACAAAAGTCACAAAGAACACTGTTAAACAGTCAGCTGAGCACGTTACCTTCTCAGTAGAAACGATATCTCGGCCATGAGGTGGAGATGCCGTCCTGCTGATATACCCCTGCAGATCCGATGATTGATGACAGCTGTCGCAGGTGATGGGTGACAGCTGTCACTCTGGCTGCTCCTGCAAGGCGGCAGCGCCCTCTAGTGCCTGGAGCCCGCACTCCAGGCAGGGCGCCCTCTGGTGGTGGTGGGCCAGCAGTACCTCCTCTTCAGCGGCCCACACAACATAGTGATTGTGTTGTACCTTTATAAGTATTACCCCATACCTTTGCACAGTACTGTAAATATGGTAAAACCAGTGAGCAGTAAAGAATGCGGAGTGAGTTGTGGTCCAGATTGTTTCGCTTTGTTTAGAACTGAAATGCTTCTTGACAGTTTACTTTGTATATGTTTTATATGAGTCATCCAGTTATCTTATCTATTATCACCCCCAGAAACTTATTTTCATGTACCCTTTCAATATCTACCCCCTCGACTTGTAACTGAACCTGTATGTCTGTATTACAATAGCCAAATAACGTATTTTGTTTTACTTAAGTTTAATGATAATTTGTTTCTGTCAAGCCATATTTTCAATTTTCCCATTTCTATACTGATCCTCCTCAGTAACTCCTGCAAATCCCCCCCTGAACAAAAAATCCTTGTCATCTGCAAATAATACTAATTTTAATATTTTGGAAACATTGACAATATCATTTATATAAATTAGAAACAGTTTTGGACCCAATACTGACCCCTGCGGGACGCCACAAGCATTGTCCAAGCATGATGTATATTCCCCCAACTTCACAAACTGTTTTCTGTTACTTAAGTAGCTTCTCACCCAGTGCAACACCAACCCCAATCCCATACTGTTCAAGTTTACTGATTAATATGTCATGATTGATTGTATCAAAAGCCTTTTTAAGGTCTATAAATATTCCAACTGAATGTAATTTGTGGTCTATGGCGTTTGTAATCTCCTCAACTGATTCTATTAATGCAAGTGATGTTGAACTATGTGCTCTGAATCCATATTGACTATCAGTAAGTAATTTATGTTTATTTATGAATTTGTCTAATCTATTATTGAATAACTAATAATTGATAATAACTAATAATTGAATTCTAATAATTTGGAAAATTGTGGAAGCAAAGAAACAGGTCTATAATTTGTGAAGTGGTGTCTATCCCCAGTCTTATACAGCGGCACAACCTTAGCTATTTTCATTTGATTGGGAAATTTACCGGTTTGAAATGATAAGTTACAGATGTATGTTAATGGTTCTACAATCCATTCAATGACCTGTTTTACCACCACCATATCAATTTCATTTAAATCGGTAGATGTTTTATATTTACAATTATTCACAATGTCTATAATTTCTTTTCCATCCACTGCTGTGAGGAACATTGAACAGGGATTTCTTTCTATGAGATTATCCCAATCCTCAGGTTGGGAATTGGGAATTTTTTCTGCCAAGCTTGGTCCAATATTTACAAAAAATTATTAAAACCGTTGACTACCTCATCCTTATTTTCCTTTTCATATTATTATCAATGAAATACTGAGGGTAACTCTGTTTTTTATTACCATTTTTGATAATGCTATTTAATATATCCCATATTCCTTTAATATTTGTTTTTGTTATTATATAATATGTTACTATAATATTCCTTCCTACATACCCGTATAATATTAGTTAATCTATTTTTGTATTTCTTATATCTATTTTCTGCCTCTTTAGTCTTTAGTTTTATGAATTCTCTATACAGTGTATTTTTCTTATTACATGCATTTCGTAACCCTTTCGTCATCCATGGTCGAGCTTGGATTTTTTGTTTTCTGTAGTCTTGTTTAATTGGACAATTTTTATCATGTAATGATGTAAATATTTGTAAAAAAGTTTCATATGCACTATCAACATCACTTTCACTGTATACCTTTTCCCAGTTTTGCTCCTGTAAATCCTTCTTTAGTGTGTTCATGTTTTCCTCTGTCCGCACTCGCCTGTATTTTATTTTCTCCTCTGGCTGATTCCGCCGATGGTTTCTATTTAAACGATGAAAACTGGTAGATGATCACTAATGTCATTGATTAATAATCCACTCAGTGTTATCTCAATATCATTGCTGAATATATTATCAATTAAGGTGGCACTATGGGATGTAATTCTGCTTGGCCTGGTGATTTTTGGATATAAACTCATACTGTACATTATATTGATAAATTCATCTGTTATTTTATGCTTATTTAATTTGAGCAGATCAATATTTAAGTCACCACAAATGAACACAGTTTTTTGATTAGTTTTTGAGAACATTTTTCCCATACAGTCAGTGAATGTTTCAATACTAGATCCTGGTGCTCTATATATACAGCTGACTAATAAATATTTGCTTTTTTCTTCACATATTTCAATAGTTATACATTCTAATAAGTTATCAATCACAGTTGTCATATTGTCTACTATTTTATAATCCATGTTCTTATCCACATACACAGTCACTCCTCCTCCACTCTTATTCTTTCTGTTTACACAATTAAATTCATATCCATCCAGTTCAAAATCCATTCCTTTATCTTCATCGATCCATGTTTCTGATATAGCAATTATGTTAAATATTTTTTTAAATTGACTTAAATATTCTTTAATGTTGTCAAAGTTTGCATATAGACTTCTGCTGTTGAAATGTATTATTGATAATTTGTTATCCATTTTAATGATCCAATTAAACTGTTCATCTGTATAATAGCAACAACTGTCATTGATATTTGAGAAGAAATTATTGTCCGGGTCTATATCGTGCTCCAAGTCCAGTACATTGTGGTCTGTGTATTTAAATGTTCTCAGTTCTACTTTTCCATGATCAGCAATCCTTTGAGTTATATCCTTCTTGTCTCCAGATGTAGATGATGTAGTAGATGAATAGGTTCCTCTGGTCTGTGTCAGATGTTTGGTCAGATGTTCATTGATGAATACGTTTGTTCCTTTAAGTTTCCGTCCCTGTTTTAACAATGCCATTTTGTGTTTTCTGTTGACAAACCTCATTATAACTGCTCGCTTGTCTCCATCCTCTCTCCTGTGCAGGGGGTGGCACGCTTCAATGTTATTACAGTCCATTTGAATACCTTTAGATTGCAGGAAGTCAGCCACCTATTGTTCCACTGAGTTGGCCTCCTGCTCACTGGCCTCCCCTCCGCCGTCTTCTGACACCGCCCGTGCGTAGGATCGAGGTTTAATATGAATTCCTGTAATAATAACGTCGTTCATCCTTGTGTACTGTTCCAACTCCGCAACACGGTTCTCCAGGTACACCAGACGCCGGTCTTTCTCGGCATTCTGGATCCGGAGAGCCTTCACTTCTTCCACCAGCTCCATAATGGATTTCTGCTGCATTTTAACAACAGAGATTTGCTCAGACAAAAAGTCCCTGGACTTTTTGATATCGTCTCCCTCCTCCGCCGTCAGTGCCTTATTCGGACCCATGGTCAGATAACTCCGCGCTGGCGCCTCGGGCCTCGGTAAAGCCGCGCCGGTGGAACTGCGCTGACGCCTCGGGCTTCAGGTGGAGCCGCGCCGGTGGATGTGCGCTGACGCCTCGGGCCTCGGTAAAGCTGCGCCGGTGGAACTGTGCTGACGCCTCGGGCTTCAGGTGGAGCCGCGCCGGTGGGAAAACAATCCTGCTGTAGGCGGTTTCATTAATTTACACAAGAATATGTGACTTTTTACTATAAGGTATGTTAATATTTTACCATGATTTTCCAAATATTCTACAAGCTTTAGCTGTTTTTTGAAATGCTGTAACAGTCTTTTCAGTCTTCATAAATTTCATCTAGCTTAATTTTTCTGAGTTAATGCATAATTTGGTTTACAATTGAAAGGAAAATCATTCCAGGTCCTACTTCCACGTCATATTCTGTTATTTCAACATCATTGACAGGTCAAATAAAAGGTTGAATTTAGGATCATTTAAATATGCACTAATTTTGAGATTTGTTCTTCCAGGAGATGCTGAAAAAGTATCATTAGATAAAAATTTAATTCTGGGGCACCACAGGGCCCTAGACCCCACCTCCTGGATGCTGCCCCCCCCCCCCAACCCCCTGCAAATTTTCCTCGGATTTCACAATTTTCTTTTCACAGCCCTGAAAGATTACATTAGTAACACATGATGCTGTTATGGTTTAAAATCCTGCAGGGCAACAAGGTCCCCCTGCTCAAGCCAGCACATGTCCAGGCCCGTTTGAAGTTCACCACTGACCATCTGGATGATCCAGGGGAGGTATGGGAGAAGGTCATGTGGTCAGATGAGACCAGAATAGAGCTTCTTGGAATCAACTCCACTTACCATGTTTAGAGGATGAGAACAACCCCAAGAAAACCATCCCAAGCGTGAAGCATGGGGGTGGAAACATCATACTCTGGGGGTGCTCTTCTGCAAAGGGGACAGGATGACTGCACTGTATTGAAGGGAGGATGGATGGGGTCATGTATTGCGAGATTTTGGCAAACAACCTCCTTCCCTCAGTAAGAGCATTGAAGATGGGTCATGGCTGGGTCTTCCAGCATGACAATGACCCCAAACAGACAGCCAGGGCAACTAAGGAGGGGCTCCGTAAGAAGCATTTCAAGATCCTGGAGTGGCCTGGCCAGTCTCCAGACCTGAACTCAATAGAAAATCTTTGGAGGGAGCTGAAACTCCAAACCTGAAAGATCTAGAGAAGATCTGTGTGGAGGAGTGGACCAAAATCCCTGCTGCAGTGTGTGAAAATTTGGTCAAGAACTGCAGGAAATGTTTGACCTCTGTAATTGCAAACAAAGGCTAATGTACCAAATGTTAACCTTGATTTTCACAGGTGTTCAAGTACTTAGTTGCGGCTGTTAGAACAACCTCCCGGTTGGAGGGCAGAGAGGCCAGAGGAACACCATGTGTTAGGAACTCCCTTTCCTTCCATTGGCGAAGATGTCGGACAGACTGAGCTGGAAGATACGCAGTCCTGTGTTGATGCAGCGTGGGGTTGAGGCCCAGGCTGTTGAGCCAGATTCGTAAGGGGTGCAACAGGAGTCCCAGAGGCGTGACTGCTGACACTGTCAGTTTCCCCATGAGCTGGAATCTCTGGTTTGATGAGACAAAGATTGAACTCCTTGGTGTAAATGCCAGGCATCATGTTTGGAGGAAACCAGGTACCATCCCTACAGTGAACCATGGTGGTGGCAGCATACTGTGGGGATGTTTTTCAGTGGCAGGAACTGGGAGACTCGTCAGGTTTGAGAGGAAAAAATGAATGCAGCAATGTACAGAGACATCCTGAATGAAAATGTGCTCTTGACATCAGACTGGGACAACGGTAAATCTTTCAGGAGGACAATGATCCTAAGCACACAGCCAAGATATCAAAGGAGTGGCTTTAGGACAACTTTGTGTATGTACTTAAGCCAGATGTACTTTAAGCTAGAGACCACACCTGAATCTGATGAACATCTCAGGAGAGATTTGAAAATGTCTGCCCATTAATCCTGATGGGGTTTGAGAGGTAATGCAAAGAGGAATGGGCAAAACTGCCCAAAGATAGGTGCCCCAAGCTTGTAGTATCGACTTGAGGCTGTAATTGCTATCAAAGGTGCAATAACAAAGTATTGAGCAAAGACTGTGGATAATTGTGTACATGTGGTGTACAAGTTTTTTCATCATTATTTTTAATAAATTTGCAAAAAAAAATTATAATATTATATATATATAAATATATATATATATAATTAAATATATAATATATATATATATATATATTAATATATATATATATATAATATATACTCAACAAAAATATAAACGCAACACTTTTGGTTTTGCTCCCATTTTGCATGAGATGAACTCAAAGATCTAAAACTTTTTCCACATACACAATATCACCATTTTCCTCAAATATGTTCACAAACCAGTTTAAATCTGTGATAGTGAGCACTTCTCCTTTGCTGAGATAATCCATCCCACCTCACAGGTGTGCCATATCAAGATGCTGATTAGACACCATGATTAGTGCACAGGTGTGCCTTAGACTGCCCACTAAAAGGCCACTCTGAAAGGTGCAGTTTTATCACACAGCACAATGCCACAGATGTCGCAAGATTTGAGGGAGCGTGCAATGGCATGCTGACAGCAGGAATGTCAACCAGAGCTGTTGCTCGTGTATTGAATGTTCATTTCTCTACCATAAGCCGTCTCCAAAGGCGTTTCAGAGAATTTGGCAGTACATCCAAACAGCCTCACAACCGCAGACCACGTGTAACCACACCAGCCCAGAACCTCCACATCCAGCATGTTCACCTCCAAGATCGTCTGAGACCAGCCACTCGGACAGCTGCTGAAACAATCGGTTTGCATAACCAAAGAATTTCTGCACAAACTGTCAGAAACCGTCTCAGGGAAGCTCATCTGCATGCTCGTCGTCCTCATCGGGGTCTCGACCTGACTCCAGTTCGTCGTCATAACCGACTTGAGTGGGCAAATGCTCACATTCGCTGGCGTTTGGCACGTTGGAGAGGTGTTCTCTTCACGGATGATGCAAAGGAGATGTGTTGCACTGCATGAGGCATATGGTGGTCACACCAGATACTGACTGGTCCCCCCCCAATAAAACAAAACTGCATCTTTCAGAGTGGCCTTTTATTGTGGGCAGTCTAAGGCACACCTGTGCACTAATCATGGTGTCTAATCAGCATCTTGATATGGCGCACCTGTGAGGTGGGATGGATTATCTCAGCAAAGGAGAAGTGCTCACTATCACAGATTTAGACTGGTTTGTGAACAATATTTGAGGGAAATGGTTATTGTGTATGTGGAAAAAGTTTTAGATCTTTGAGTTCATCTCATACAAAATGGGAGCAAAACCAAAAGTGTTGCATTTATATTTTTGTTGAGTATATGTATGTGTATATATGTATGTATGTGTATATTATCATTATAGGGTGTTGTGAGTAGAATTTTGAGGGCAAAAATAAATTTACTCCATTTTGGAATAAGGCTGCAACATAAGAAAATGTGGAAAAAGCGAAGCGCTGTGAGTACTTTCCAGATGCACCGTATACAATTTTCGATTTCAGCCTCGCATGGGATAATCTCCTTCCATGAGGCAGCACAGGAGTTTCAGCGAAGGCTTCAAGAGATGCAGAACTTCTGGTAGCAAGACAAAGCAAAAGATATCCAGTCCTACATTGACAGCAGAGACCTCCGGTGCTTCTATGCTGCAACAAAGGACATCTTTGGTCCTCATCGCGGAAGTACAAACACCCTCCAGTCTGCCGATAGGACAACCACCCTCACAGAAGATCAAGCCATCCTTGCAAGGTGGGGGAAAAAAACACTTTCAGACACTCTTGAATTGTCTATCTACCGCAGCTGATGACCTGCTCCGTAAGGTTCCTCAACACCCTGTCAGGCATGAGATGTCACTCTCTGCCTTTACACCGAGTTTCAGAAGGTGTTAATGTGCATGGAAGAACCCGGACCGACAACATCCCTTCGGAACTCATTTCTCCTGGGGGGCATTGCTGTGAAGACCAGGCTATTCATGTTGACACTGCGCATGCAGGAGACAAAAGCTGTACCTGCAAACCTGAAGGATGCCACCATCACTACCATCTTCAAGAACGGTGATCGCCTCTGCGGAAACTACCACGGCATCTCCCTCCTTAAAGTTCTTTGCAGGGGTTCTGCTCGACAGGTTCCTGACCATCACTGAGGAAGTCCTTCCAGAGTCAGTGCAGCATCTGGCAATTTTGCGGCACCATTGACATGATCTTCTGCACCCACCTGCTTCAGGAGAAGTCCCGTAAGTTATGATGACTGCTCCTTTTCATCTTCTGGGACCCGGAGTAGGTCTTTGATAGCTTCACTAGATCAGCCATGTGGGCCACCTTGTGGCGTGGACCTTGTACAGGTCCTCCACAACAGGATGACTGGCCACATCGTGGCCAAGAATGGCATCTAACTCCTTCCCCATCACCATGACCTGAAGCAGGGCTGTGTTCTGGCCCTCACCTTCTTTTCTCTCTACCCTGCGGCCATGATCCACAAGCTTCTTGATACGGCCTCTGGCATCTAGATTGATTCACTGCCAAATGGATGAGGTCTTTTCAACAACGGATGCTGACTCGCCACCTCAGTTACAGTGCGGGAGCTGCAATACGCAGATGACACTACTACCCTGAGGACACAGTTGCTGACCTCTGGACTACTGTCAGTCTCTTTGATAGTGCCTATTCCCGCTTTGGTCTCACTAACATTGCGAAGACTAAGATCCTTGTGCGGGGAGCCCTGGGCCATTCCCCTCCAGACGCCAGCAACATATAACTTCATGGTAAAGTCCTTGAGACCATGGAAGTTTTCCCCTACCTGGGAAGCTACCTGTCTAGCAATTTGCACTGTGAAGAAAGACATTGACAGTAGGATTCGTGCCGCACATGCATCATTTGGGAGGCTCTCCAAACATGTCTTCTTAAACCACGCCCTCAGTTTTCATACCAAAATCATGATATTCCAAGCTGTCGTGCTTTCCACCCTTCTCTATGGCTCTGAGGTGTGGGTTTTGTACAGATGTGATGTGAAGGCTGTTGGAATGCTTCCAACAGCAGAAACTCCATGCAATCTTGAAGATCAAATAGCAAGACCTCGTCACCAATGAATCCGTCCTTCTCTGAGCCAATTTCTCCAGTATTGATGGCATGAGTGCACCTCCTCTGGATAGGACACGTTAGAAAACTGTCCACAACCTGACCCTCTTGTCGGATCCTGTTCTCACAAGTTGAATTCGGCACAAGACCCCAAGGACCCCTAAACATCGATTTTGCAACCAGCTGAAGGCCATTCTCCTCCACTGCAACATCGGCCATGTCAACTGGGAGACCCTCACGGAGAACCACTCTGAATGGAAGTGCACCATCTTTCAGGGAACAGACTGCATGGAAGATGAACAATGTTGTGAGGCAGAAGCCAAGAGATAACAACGCAAACGAAGGCTTCTCTTTCCCTGCTCACCACCCACCCTTCCCTGCAAAAAGTGTCCTTTCGCTCTGCCCAGGCTCGAACAGCCACATCATACACAGTCACCCCCCGAACAACAACAATTGAGCCCCAAGGTGTCCTGCCATAAAACCACTGCTTGGACATGAGTGATCACCGCCAACTGTAAAGCACTTTGCCCATTAAAGCTGTATTTAAAAGAAGCCCATTTAGCATATGTCATGATAATCCTGTATAAGATGTTTCGGGGTTTTTTTTTTTTTTAAATGTGCAGCCAATCTACTCTGTGTACGCCTGATCACGTCAGATCTCAAGAGCTAAGCAGAGTAGGTCCTAATTAGTACTTGGCTGGGAGACCACTTAGGAAGACCAGGGACTCTGTGTTTCTCAGTGTAAACCTGGAGTTGTGCCAGGAACAGCATCCAGTGTAAAACTTGTGCCAAATCCTGATTCCAATCTGTACAGGATCCGGTAGGGACGGGCTTAATATGCTTTGACAAAATTCAGTTTTTCCACAATTGAAGTTGTAAATTTAAGTGGAAAAGCTGTAAACAGTCATTCTGTAAATAAAATAAGTGCTCACTGGACTTTTTCATCAGCAGTCTCCAAATATTAAATATCCATTCTGTACAGTGGCTGTCACTGAGTAGCTTTGGGACTACTGTAAAAGTCCATAAATCAGTAATAGTGGGATAATGTAATCGAAAGCCTTTTTCAGCTGTTGCTTTTCTTGTAGTGAGAGAATTGCTCTCTGGATATGATTGGGACAGACTGGATAACAGTGACGCAACAGTCTCCTAGCAGGCTTAAACTTTCCCCTGATCAGCTGCCACACTGCAGAAAAGTCTCAGGTTCTCACATCTGCATTTGTATTTTTGGCCGATTTGATTAGTCAGCACCAGTGTGAGTTCATAGTTCCCCTCTGTCTTGCACTAAAATCAGAATCCTGAAAGAGCTCCTTGTTTTTCACCATAGAGTGGAACATGTGTGACTTATTTAATCGCGGGTGGGTGTTTAGGTTGGGGTCAGAAGAGGCAGAAGTGAAGGCTGTCCGATCAGACAATACACAACATCATATTGCTACTCTTTGAGGGCCATCTAATGTGTCACTTCTTCATCTTTTTCAATATTCTTTCTTCCCCCAACCTTCTCTCTCCCTCTCACTCATTTCAGTTCTTCCACGCATATTCTAATGCTGATTCTACAGGAAAGGCTATTAAAGGTAATGCTACACCAGTGACATAAGTCAGAACAACGCTGTTCACGCTTCATGTTACTTTGACACCACCTTAAATTGTCATTCACAGAGCATGTGCAGGTTCTACAGGCTGCGTGTTTGAGCAGTAATGTGCATAATAATCACAGGCACAGCAAACATGCTACTGTTTGAAATTTCAAATGTCTGATCATCTGTTGTGCCTAGAGACTCTAACCATGCCCTCTTTAGATGCTAATCTTTGCAGTAGAGTTGCCCTGGATAACTGTTTCTATAAGTAATCATATTTCTTGAGACCACCCAGATGGTAGTCCACAGCAGTGCATAAAGTTTTCATTGTGCTCTTTGACTTCCAGGTTTCTCACATGATGTTCGAAATCTCCGTCATAAGATCATAGACAAGCTGGAAAACCACAAGGAACCCTGGCCCCCTGCCTGCCCCCCACTGGAGCCCATCAGGTAAAAGCACGAAGAAATGCAATCTCTCATTTACATCGAGATATTTATCAGTCAGTTTAAGAGTAGTGTGTATTCACAAATGCTGAACATCCACATATATCTACTGTAGAGTAGCCTGGATTTGGAAGTGCTTGTGTGTGTATATGTGTATTAATGGACATTGGGTCAGGACTGTGCAATGTTCCAGGTTTGAAAAGAACCAGGATTTGGTTTTATAATGTTGCATGTACACACATGAACAAAATTTGGTCAGAATTAAATGCAAACAAAACAGTTTTGTTTAATCAAAAATTGTCCAGTGTTATATGGTATCAAGAACAAAACAAAATGCTTTCATGAAGTGAAACAAAAAATACTAACATTAAATGTATGCTGGACACAGTTATTTCACCCTTTGATGAATTTACAGTAAATTGTTACTTTTACAGCCAGTTTTCTTCATACAAGTCAGGGGATGGATACATGAATATTTTCAAACCACTGAATATGTCTTGGATGTCATTTACATCAATTATGAGGAAATATTAATGGTATGGTATTCTGTGGTGAATCTAAGTGGAGCAGACAGTTCTCATAAACTAAGAAATTGTGCAAGGAGGAAACAAGTGAGGAAAGACACCCAGACAACACGGAACAAGTTATAGGCTTTTTGTTTTGAATTTTGCATCACCAGATATACAGCTTCATGGTGGAGTGGCACAGAGAAGGATTTTCTTGAAAGGATGTGAAATTTCAGCAACAGTTTGCCTGAAGGTACAAGAGCTATGCAAGCCTAGATTTGATCTGTTTTGTCTGAAAATCTTTCTCTGCTCTACTTCATTATGAGACTGAGTGGTGGGTCAACAGACAAAAGTTGCATGATGCACAATTTCTCCAATCAGCCACAGAAGCATATCATATTCAGAGTTGTCTTGGGTGCCTTGGTGTTTTCCTTCACTAGTCTGTCTTCTCCACACAGATGTACCATACTGTTTGTATTTCTTACAGATTGATGGAAATGAAGTCCAAGACATATTCAACAAGCTGGAATTGTTCATGTATACATCCCCCAACTTGTCTAAAACTGGCTGTAAAGGTAATGATTTATTGTCCAACATGCATTTTTATGCTTGTACAGTGGATCTGGAAAGTATTCACAGCACGTCACTTTTTCCACATTTTATGTTATAGCCATATTCTAAAATGAGGTAAATAAATGTTTTCCCTCAAAGTTCTACTCAGAACACCACATAATGATAACATGAAAAAAGCTTCTTTATTTATTGTGAGGCAGAGCCTTCAGCTTCAGGCTCCTCTCCTGTGGAACCAGCTCCCAATTCAGATCAGGGAGACTGACACCCTCTCTACTTTTAAGATTAGGTTTAAACTTTCCTTTTTGCTAAAGCTTATAGTTAGGGCTGGATCGGGTGACCCTGAACCATCCCTTAGTTATGCTGCTATAGACTTAGACTGCTGGGGGGTTCCCATGATGCACTGAGTGTTTTTCTCTTTTGCTCTGTATGCACCACTCTGCATTTATTCATTAGTGATTGATCTCTGCTCCCCTCCACAGCATGTCTTTTTCCTGGTTCTCTCCCTCAGCCCCAACCAGCCCCAGCAGAAGACTGCCCCTCCCTGAGCCTGGTTCTGCTGGAGGTTTCTTCCTGTTAAAAGGGAGTTTTTCCTTCCCACTGTCGCCAAGTGCTTGCTCCCAGGGGGTCGTTTTGGACCATTGGGGTTTTTACGTAATTATGTATGGCCTTGCCTTACAATATAAAGCGCCTTGGGGCAACTGTTTGTTGTGATTTGGCGCTATATAAATAAAATTGATTGATTGATTATTTATTTTATTTTTTGAGATTTTTGCAAATTTATTAAAAATAAAAAAGTAATAAATCACATATACATGGGTAGTCACTGTCTTTGCTCAATACTTTGTTGATGCGCCTTTGGTAGCAGTTACAGTCTCAAGCCTCAAGAATATGATGTCACAAGCTTGGTGCACCTGTCTTTGGGCAGATCAGGTGTTGTATAATTCACCTAATATTGTTGCAAATGAGCTCTTTTGGGGTAAGTAATGGGTTCTGTGCATGGAAGCTGGTCTGCTCTGAGTCTGATCCTGTCAGATCTCAGAGGCTAAGTGGAGTGGGCCCTGGTTAGTACTTTGATGGGAGACCCTCTTATGCCGTGTTCACACCGGGGGCGACGGCGAGCGACAGCAGCAACAGGTTGCCATGTAATCCCTATGTAACGACGCATTTTGGCGCCAAGTCACGCAGCGCGACGCAATGGACACAAATGAAGCGACGCGAGTGAAGCGATTGGCGCTGATATTGCGTCACCATCATGTTGTGTTTGCCCTCCTCCACAAGTTGAAAACTCTGAACTTTTTCGTCTTGTCGCACCCCGATGACCAATCAGGGACTGCATATGTAGTGACGTGGAGATGTCTGGGTTGACTGAAAAGTGTGAAACGTCCTGTATCTGGTAGCAGCCTGTGAGCGGACTTATGTCTCTTTTGTCCTTATTTCACAATTATAAAAGAGTTTTTGGAGCGAGCAGCAGCCCTACAGCAGGGGGAGGGAGTTCTTCTCTTTTTATTTTAGTGCGCGCGTGATGCGAATCCTTCATGGAGATTATTTTATTTATAATACTACCAGATGTATAACTAAAACAAATGGTGACTGGTTTCTAAACACAATTATGACAGGTTTTTTGTGGGCGGGGAAGAGCGAGCTGCAGCCCCGCAGCAAGCAGTGGAGTTTTTTTTTGTTTTTTTTTTTAATTGTTTACATGTGCGCGTGAACGGACAAGAGGTCCCTAAACTAGGTCCTGCAGAGGTGGAAGGACCGCTGAAAGCGGCCGTCATCCAGACACAGCTCCTGCAGCAAATAATGATACTCCCTGTATTGGGAGCTTTCCACACAACTCGCTTCGTGTGATCAAGGTCGTCATGTTAACTTGACTGACAACCGGAACCGGCGAGCAGAATGGAAGCTCCTCCTATTTGATGACGCACCGGGGCGAATTTTCGCAGCAAAAGCAGAGCGACACAACGGGTTATGGTGGTGCGTCCATCGCCATGCGACCCCCGCAAATTTGGTGGCATCTGATCGCGCCCGGTGTGAATGCAGCATTAGGAAGACCTGGGGTTGTGTCTGTTTCTCCAGTGGAATCTGGAGTTGTCAGGAAAGGCATCTGGTGTAGAACTTGTGCTAAATCCCAATGCACATCTGTGCTGGATGCGCTGTGGTGACCCTGAACAAATAGGTGCAGCAGAAATCGAACAACAATGGATTCTGTGCACAAACTGTTAAAGTATGAGAGCAGCTGTCATCCCCCATAGCCTCCCTGACGTGAAGCATTGAGCACTGCCTACAAAGACTCATCCAATGACCACTCAATCTCCTCCATATCGCACCAGACAACATCAGCTCCTCCCCATCCGCACTGTACCTGGATGCTGTAGTCAGTCCTGTCTTGGTGCTCCCTGCCTGTAAATCAAGGAAGAAGAAAACTATATATTATCTAAATATATGATAAAATGCCGGAGTTATGAAAGTTTTCCATTTGTATTTTAATTTTTGTTTTCAGTTCGGTGTTATTTGCTGCGCCAATACATCCCTCAGAATAAACCAGTGTATCTGAATATTGCACTGTGTAAAGATCTTGACACCAGGTTTTTAAAATGGGGCATAATCACTTCTTTTCTGCCTCACAAGCAATGTGCCTGACCACTTTTTATTTCAGTATGCCCATGGGTACACAAATGAGCGCAAGTACATTGCTTTTCAAAGAATGTGGACACTGGGATTGAAAAAAAATGACAACTACGTCAGGTGGAACTAGAATTGACACTCTCACGGCTTTGTGTCATCTGTAAGAAGGAGCCTGAAATGTGCTCAGCCGTGTATGTATATATTGTGTGTATTATACGAGGTCTGTTAGAAAAGTATTGGACCTTTTAAGCCGTCTGAATCATCCAAATGGTTTCCACCTAGCTGTTGCTCAGTTTCTGGCAAAATTTGATGCGGCGCTGCTCCAGTTGTTCGGTCTTTTTCCTTGGAATGAAAAACGCGAGCGCACAACACCACACCTCACACAAAGGCTGCTTACCAGAAATGAGCAATCGACAGGTGTGGAAAAAGTTCACGCATGCACTCGAAGGTTCAAGGTTGGCTCATGCAAGCACACGTGATTCCAAATCCATCAGGTTTTTGAAAAAATAAAAAGGTCCGATACTTTCTAACAGACCTCGTGTGTGTGTGTGTGTGTGTATATGTGTATATATATAATATATATATATAATATATATATATATATATATGTATGTATATATATATATGTATGTATGTCTATGTATACGAGGTCTATTAGAAAAGTATCCGACCTTATTATTTTTTTCAAAAACCATATGGATTTGAATCACGTGTGATTACATCAGACATGCTTGACCCCTCGTGGGCATGCGAGAGTTTTTTCACGCCTGTCGGTTACGTCATTCGCCTGTGGGCAGTCTTTGAGTGAGGAGTCGTCCACCCGCTCGTCGATTTTTTTTCATTGTTTAGGAATGGCTCAGAGACTGTTGCTTTGTTTGATAAAAATTTTTTCAAAACTGTAAGGCACAACTGAGTGGACACCATTCAATAAATTAAGCTGGTTTTCTGTGAAAAGTTTAACGGCTGATGAAAGATTTTGGTCTGGTAGTGTCGCTTTAAGGACGGTCCATGGCGCCTGACGGCGATCTGCGCTTCGAGGCGGCAGCGTCTCGCCGTTTCAAGTTGAAAACTTCACATTTCAGGCTCTGTTGACGCAGTAAGTCGTCAGAGAACAGAGAACTTTCAGAAGAAGTCGGCATGAGGAGTTTATTCGGACATTCCATTGTTAACGGTCATTTTGTAATGACAGAACGTGCGGGCCAGAGTCGCATGTCGGGCTGGACCTGACCCGGGGGGTCGCGGCAGGAAAAACACCTCCGTTGGAAATCTTAACGGGCAAGTTGGAACATGCCCAAGCTGTTAAAACAATTTCTCAGTTACTCACTTGTTGAAAGCCATTAAAAGCCGCCTGAATTCTACAAATGGTTTTCAACACGGAGGTGTTTTTCCTGTCGCGGCGCGCACAGATTTCCCGAGTCGTCACGGAAACGACTCGGCAAATTTGCGCGTACGTCTTTCATTAAAAAATGTCCTTAAACAGTGGAATGTCCGCATAATTCCTCATGCCGGCCTCTTCTGAATCTTCTCTGTTCTCTCACGATGTCCTGGGTGAATTAAGCCTTAAATTAGGATGTTTTCAGCTCGAAACAGGCCGACGACAGCGCCTGGAAGCGCTGCAGGACGTCCCGCTCCGTGGGAAGTCCTTACACCGACAGAAACACCCCATAATCTCTCATCAGCCGTTAAACTTTTCACAGAAAACCAGCTTAATTTCTCGAATAGTGTCCACTCGGATACTCCTCACAGGTCCAGAAAAAATTTTGATAAAGCAACGCGCGGCGTCTCGAGCAGCGTGTGAAACAAAGGAATTCAGCCGAGGAGGGCGGGACCACATCTCACTCAAGGCCTGCCCCAGGGAACTGACGTCACCGACACGCGTGAAAAAACTCACGCATGCGCACGAGGGTTCAAGCATGATGGTGTAATCGCATGTCATTCAATCATATAGTTAAAAAAAAAAAATAAACGGGTCGGTTTATTATCTAAGAGACCATGTATATGTGTGTGTATGTATATGTGTGTGTATGTATATGTGTATGTAATGTGTGTTCTCCCACTTAGAAGTCATGGAGGGGTCTGAAATTTTCATCTTAGGTGCATGTCCACTGTGAGAGACATAATCTTAAAAAAAAAAAGGGAATCACTATGTATGTGTATATATATATATGTGTGTGTATGTATATGTGTGTATGTATATAATTTATTGTATGTTACTGCTGCAAATTAAGTATTTGAACACCTATTAACCAGCAAGAATTCTGGCTCACACAAACTGTTAATTTTTCTTTAGGAAGCCCTCTATTCTGCACTCTTTACCTGTATTAATTGCACCTGTTTGAACTCGTTACCTGTATAAAAGACACCTGTTCACACACTCAATCAATCACAGTCCAACCTGTCCACCAGAGCCAAGACCAAAGAGCTGTCTAAGGACAACAGGGACAAAACTGTAGACCTGCACAAGGCTGGGATGGACTACAGGACAACAGGCAAGCAGCTTGGTAGAAGACAACAACAGCTGTTATGATTATTTATTAAAAAGTGGAAGAAACACAAGATGACTGTCAATCTCCCTCGATCTGGGATTCCATGCAAGATCTCACTTTGTGGGGTAAGGATGATTCTGAGAAAGCTCAGAACTACACAGGAGGACCTGGTCAATGACTTGAAGAGAGCTGGGACCACATGCACAAAGATTCAGGGCTGTGAAAAGTCTGCGGATCCGCGGGATTCCGCGGATTTCATCATGGGGGGGGGGGGGGGGTGTTAGTGATGTACTCTTTAATCGTGAACATCACTGGGTTTTTAAAATGCTTATCGCAAAGCGTTCTCTTTTTTTACGACATCGTGTAGGTTTTATAAGTCCGCGGACACTGATCTGTGTGTTCCAGATACAAATCAGTTGTCGCGGAGGAAAAATGCCACTCAAAGCGTGCCTGTTACGACAGTTGTCGTAAAGCAGGACTGGTTGGTTGCTGCGGCGACACTGTGTGGCTCCTGTGTGGCGCTTAAGTGAAATGTAGCATGTGCACATCCCACACTTTTAGAGCTTTCAAGTTTTTAAAAGAAGAATAGTGTAGCATGTTTGTGTCACTGAGTGATGTCGCACAGAGAGAAGATGGCGAGAAAGACTGTTTGAAAAAGTCTTATAAGGACAAGAATCCGTGGAATCCACTGGCTTCATCTGCACACCTGAAAGATAAAAACTGGAAAAGTGAGGTGTGCCATCAGGAAACATGGTAAGAATTTTTCTCTACCTGGAAATAAAAATTCTGCTGTTCAAACAGGATTTTAGACACGATTGTGACTTTTTTCACTAATCTAGACTTTCTTTCATTGTAAAAAAGACATTGTGGCTTTGAATGGATTTAGGCTGCATTAAGATGAGATGATGAAGATGAAAACTGTTTATTTCGAACATTTGATACAACAACAATTACAAGATAGATCAGTAAAGACAACAACAAAAAAGTTCCTACTGTGTACCCAACATGTCCGAAAAGGGGTAGGGTGAAGCATCAGCTTGTTTAGCCCTACCCCTTCTTCCCCACAACCAGTAATACCCTTTGCCACATACACATAGTTTCCTACACACCTAAACCGATATCAATATATATATATATATATATATATATATACACACATACCTACTTACATACAAAATACTATATATTTACAAGCCGAAGCAAAAAACAAAAACACCCTAACCCTCATTACCCTTCCTCCTCCCTATACCTAGAAAAAAACATTTTTGTACCGTTTTTTGAACTGGTTCATGCTTGGACATTGCTTGAGCCCCACTCCCAATCTGTTCCACATCCTCACCCCACAGACAAATACAGAAACCTTTTAATGTTGCTCGTGCCCACTGATGCTTTAAATTAAATTTCCCCCTCAGACTGCAATCCCCTGATCTGTTAAACATATTTTTAATATTTGCTGGAAGTAAATTTATTGCTTTATACACGATTTGTACTGTTTGAAAATGAACCAAGTCTGTGAATTTTAAGGAATTTGGATTGTAAAAATAGTGGATTTGTATGATCTCTATAGCCAGTATTATGAATAATTCTTATAGCTCTTTTCTGCATTACTGATAGTGTTGTGAAAGTGTAAGTACACGGACCCACAACAGGGGGCGCAAATGAACGGACAATGGAATAGGTCAAATAACACACTTTACTGTTGTGCATATTCACAACAGTACAACAGATTACAATAATAGACAAAGTCAAATTCACACAGGTGTCGTGTGGGCAGGCTCGAAGATAGGAGACACCTCTCCAAAGTAGAACCGGAACCACACGGTTTCCTCCACCACCAGACCCGGAATACTGGAGCCGCCAAGTCCCGAACTCCCAGGTGGCCACTGCCTCCGCGTGTCGGACCTGGTACTGCTGGCGAGGAACAAAGGACAATTAAAGGAGGGCGCGTTCGCACCAGGAATCCGAACGGCAGGTAAGTTACCTCCACCTCTCGTTGGAACATACTCAGAGCAAACACAAAAGTCAACAAAGAACACTGTTAAACAGTCAGCTGAGCACGTTACCTTCTCAGTAGAAACGATATCTCGGCCATGAGGTGGAGATGCCGTCCTGCTGATATACCCCTGCAGATCCGATGATTGATGACAGCTGTCGCAGGTGATGGGTGACAGCTGTCACTCTTGGCTGCCTGCAAGGCGGCAGCACCCTCTAGTGCCTGGAGCCCGCACTTCCAGGCAGGGCGCCCTCTGGTGGTGGTGGGCCAGCAGTACCTCCTCTTCAGCGGCCCACACAACAGGACCCCCCCTCACGGGCGCCTCCTGGCGCCCGACCAGGGCTTGTCCGGGTTGGCTGGCGGTAGAAGTCGGCCAGGAGGGCCGGGTCCAGGATGAAGCTCTTCTTCACCCAGGAGCGTTCTTCGGGGCCGTACCCCTCCCAGTCCACCAAATACTGGAAGCCCCGGCCCATCCGTCGGACATCCAAAAGCCGGCGCACAGTCCAAGCCGGCTCACCATTGATGATCCGGGCAGGAGGTGGTGCCGGACCCGGAGTACAGATGGGTGAGGTGTGATGTGGTTTGATCCTTGACACATGAAACACGGGATGGATCCGCAGTGAGGCCGGAAGCTGAAGCCTCACTGCGGCGGGACTGATGATCTTGAGGATCTTAAAGGGACCTATGTACCGTTCCTGTAGTTTCGGGGAGGCTACTTGGAGTGGAATGTCCTTGGTTGAAACCACACCTCCTGCCCTGGACGATACGTTAGGGGCCGGGGTCCGCCGACGGTCTGCATGGGCCTTTGCTCTCATCCGGGCCTTCAGCAAAGCAGAACGGGCGGCTTGCCACACCGACGGCACTTCGCAGGTGGGCCTGGACCGAGGGCACACCGACCCTCCCCTCAACCACCGGAAACAACGGGGCTGATACCCTAGACATACCTCAAAAGGGGAGAGGCCGGGGCTGACGACACTTGGCTGTTGTGGGCATACTCGATCCAGGCCAGATGGGTACTCCAGGCCGCCGGCTGTGCCGGGCTGTCACGCAACGCAGGGTCTGCTCCATCTCTTGGTTGGCCCGTTTTGCTTGCCCGTTGGTTGGGGATGATACCCAGATGAGAGACTGACCGTGGCCCCCAGTTCCCGGCAGAAGCTCCTCCAGACGTGCGAGGAGAACTGGGGATCACGATCGGAGACGATGTCTGTGGGGATCCCATGCAGCCGGACGACGTGGTGGACCAGGAGGTCCGCTGTCTCCTGGGCGTTGGGAGCTTCGGGAGGGCCCCCGAAGGGGCCGCCTTGGGAGAATCGGTCCACTATCGTGAGGATGACGGGTTGCCCTGGGACGGCGGGAGGCCCGTGACAAAAATGCCAGGCCGATGTGAGAACAGGTGCGATGAGGACGGGCAGCGGCTGTAGCAATCCCGCTACCTTGCGATGGTCGGCCTTGCCCCTGGCGCAGGTGGTACAGGCCTGGATATAATCCCGGACGTCGGCCTCCAGGGATGCCCCCAGAAGCGCTGCCGGACAACTTGCCACGGTTCTTCGCACCCCTGGATGACAGGAGAGCTTAGAGCCGTGACAGGAAGTCCAGGACTGCAGCCCTAGCTTCTGGTGGGACGTTAAAGTCTATTCTTCGGCCCGGTTCCGGGGTCCGGGCTTCGTGCCAGGGCCTCCCGGACGGTTCTTTCTACGTCCCAGGTGAGGTGGCCACGATAGTGGACTCCGGGGATGATGGGTTCCGGTGGATCCGACAAACTCCGTTTTGACTTCGTCTTCATGTACCCGGGACAAGGCATCTGATCTCTGGTTTGTTGGTCCCGGGACGGTAGGTGATCCGGAAGTCAAAACGGCCGAAGAAACAGTGACCAGCGGGCTTGCCTGGGGTTTCAGCCGCTTGGCGGTCCTGATATACTCCAGGTTCGGTGGTCAGTGAAAACCATGAATGGCATGGACGTTCCCTCCAACAGATGTCTCCACTCTTCAAGGGCCTCTTTCACCGCAAGGAGCTCTCGATTGCCGACGTCATAGTTCCGTTCGGCCGGGGTCAACCTGCGGGAAAAATAGGCACACGGGTGAAGGACCTTATCGGTCTTCCCGCTCTGGGAAAGCACAGCTCCTATCCCTGAGTCCGAGGCGTCCACTTCAACCACTAACTGGCGACTAGGATCGGGCTGCACCAGAACGGGTGCAGACGAGAAGCGCCGTTTCAACTCCTTGAACGCGGCATCGCAACGATCCGACCAGGTGAAGGGGACTTTTGGTGAGGTCAGGGCTGTCAGGGGGCTAACTACCTGACTGTAGCCCTTAATGAACCTCCTGTAGAAATTGCAAAGCCGAGGACTGTTGCAGCTTCCTACGGCTAGTGGTTGGGGCCAGTCTCTCACCGCCGCACCTGGCCGGATCAGGAGCGACGGAGTTGGGGGAGATGATAAACCCCAGGAAGGACAAAGATGTGCGGTGAAACTCACACTTCTCGCCCTTCACAAACAGCCGGTTCTCCAACAACCCGCTGCAGGACCTGACGTACAGGCCGGACATGAGTCTCAGGATCCGGAGAAAAGATGAGTATATCGTCTAGATATACGAAGACGAATCGGTGCAGGAAATCCCGCAAGACATCATTAAACTAATGCTTGGAATGTCGCGGGGGCGTTTGTGAGCCGAACGGCATGACCAGGTACTCAAAATGACCTAATGGGGTGTTGAATGCCGTCTTCCATTCGTATCCCTTCCGGATCCGAACCAGGTGATACGCATTTCTAAGATCCAGCTTAGTAAAGATTTTGGCTCCATGCAGGGGCGTGAACACGGAATCTAATAATGGCAACGGGTTATCGGTTGTGAACGTAATCTCATTCAGCCCCCTGTAATCAATACATGGACGAAGTCCGCCATCTTTCTTGCCCACAAAAAAGAAACTGCCCCCCGGCAGCAATGAGTCCCGGATGTAGGTCTCCATTGATTCGCGCTCAGGTCGTGAGAGGTTGTTACAGCCTGCTGGACGGGAACTCAGAGACCTGGAACCAAATCAATGGCACAATCGTACGGACGGTGCGGGGGAAGGGTGAGTGCCAGATCCTTGCTGAAGACGTCAGCAAGATCGTGGTACTCAACCGGCACTGCCGTCAGATTGGGAGGGACTTTGACCTCCTCCTATCCTGGGAACCGGGAGGAACCGAGAATCCTAAACACACCCGATGGCAGGTTTCGCTCCACTGAACCACCCCCCCAGAAGGCCAATCGCATCCGGGGATTGTGCTTTAACATCCATGGGATGCCCAAAATCACGTGGGAGGTAGGAGTTACAAAAACTCAATCTCCTCCCGGTGTGGTTTCCAGACACCACCAGAGTTACTGGTGGTGTCTTGTGTGTGAGTAAAGGGAGGAGGATGCCATCTAGTGCCCGCACCTGCGATGGCGTAGGAAGCGCCACCAGAGGGAGCCCTACCTCCCTTTGCCCATCTGCTGTCTAGCAGATTCCCTTCTGACCCCGTGTCCACCAGTGCTCGGGCTGAAGGGTTAAATCCACCGCTCAGGATTGTGACTGGGAGTCGTGTGGCAATTTGTGTGTGTCTCACTTGAATGTCTTGACCCCCCCTTAGCCCAGTCTCTAAGGGCGAGTGTTGACGTTTTGGCCGTTTGGGGCAGTCTCTCTGTGTGTGCTCTGTTGAGCTGCAGAGAAAACACTCTCCACGGATCAGCCTCCCCATTTTGGCCCGTGCGTCTCCCTAACACGTCAACGGGGGAGCTGTTGCCCCACAAAGCGCTGCGGCTGTGGAGCGTGGGGAGGGCGGCCCCTTTTCGAACCCGGAAGGGAGAGGGGCGGCGCGTATCTGGTGACGTCCTTCGCCTCGCTCCCGACGTCGTTCCTCTAACCGATTGTCTAATTGTATAACGAGATCGACAAGCCCGTCTAAATCCCGCGGTTCGTCCTTAGCCACCAGGAGCTCCTTCAGGACCAACGACAGTCCGTTTACGAAGGCGGCGCGGAGGGCAGTGTTATTCCAGCCGGACCTCGCAGCCGCGATGCGGAAGTCGACTGCATAAGCAGCTGCGCTCCGGCGCCCCTGTCTCATTGACAGCAGCACGGCTGAAGCGGTCTCTCCTCTATTTGGGTGATCGAACACTGTTCTGAACTCCCTCACAAACCCATCATATGTCAGAAGGAGCCGTGAATTTTGCTCCCAAAGCGCTGTAGCCCAAGCGCGTGCCTTGCCGCGAAGCAGATTAATCACATAAGCTATCTTGCTAGAATCAGTCGCGTACATGACAGGACGTTGTGCGAAGGACGAGCGAACACTGCATAAGGAAGTCCGCGCACGTCTCCACACAACCTCCGTACGGCTCTGGAGGGCTTATGTATGCTTCCGGGTAGGTGGGAGGGGTCGTTGAACGACCAGTGGAACGTCACTGTTACGCACAGGGTCGACAGGAGAGAGAGCCGCAGCAGCGCCCTGAGGGCGCACCTCCACCTGCGCGGCGAGAGCCTCCACCCTGCGGTTAAGGAGGACGTTCTGCTCGGTCATTAAATCCAACCGAGCCGTGAAAACGGTGAGGATCCGCTGCAACTCACCGATCATTCCTCCTGCGGGCGCCTGTGCGCCCTGTTCTTCCATTGGCCGTTCAACAGCCAGTTGACGCCCCTCGGGATCCATGACGTTGGCCGAGATATCCTGTTGTGAAAGTGTAAGTACACGGACCCACAACAGGGGGCGCAAATGAACGGACAATGGAATAGGTCAAATAACACACTTTACTGTTGTGAATATGCACAACAAGTACAACAGATTACAATAATAGACAAAGTCAAATTCACACAGGTGTCGTGTGGGCAGGCTCGAAGATAGGAGACGCCTCTCCAAAGTAGAACCGGAACCACACGGTTTCCTCCGCCACCAGACCCCGGGAATACTGGAGCCGCCAAGTCCGGAACTCCCAGGTGGCCACTGCCTCCGCGTGTCGGACCTGGTACTGCTGGCGAGGAACAAAGGACAATTAAAGGAGGGCGCGTTCGCACCCAGGAATCCGAACGGCAGGTAAGTTACCTCCACTCTCGTTGGACAAATACTCAGAGCAAAACACAAAAGTCACAAAGAACACTGTTAAACAGTCAGCTGAGCACGTTACCTTCTCAGTAGAAACGATATCTCGGCCATGAGGTGGAGATGCCGTCCTGCTGATATACCCTGCAGATCCGATGATTGATGACAGCTGTCGCAGGTGATGGGTGACAGCTGTCACTCTGGCTGCTCCTGCAAGGCGGCAGCGCCCTCTAGTGCCTGGAGCCCGCACTCCAGGCAGGGCGCCCTCTGGTGGTGGTGGGCCAGCAGTACCTCCTCTTCAGCGGCCCACACAACATAGTGATTGTGTTGTACCTTTATAAGTATTACCCCATACCTTTGCACAGTACTGTAAATATGGTAAAACCAGTGAGCAGTAAAGAATGCGGAGTGAGTTGTGGTCCAGATTGTTTCGCTTTGTTTTAGAACTGAAATGCTTCTTGACAGTTTACTTTGTATATGTTTTATATGAGTCATCCAGTTTATCTTATCATCTATTATCACCCCAGAAACTTATTTTCATGTACCCTTTCAATATCTACCCCTCGACTTGTAACTGAACCTGTATGTCTGTATTACAATAGCCAAATAACGTATTTTGTTTTACTTAAGTTTAATGATAATTTGTTCTGTCAAGCCATATTTTCAATTTTCCCATTTCTATACTGATCCTCCTCAGTAACTCCTGCAAATCCCCCCCTGAACAAAAAATCCTTGTCATCTGCAATAATACTAATTTTAATATTTTGGAAACATTGACAATATCATTATATAAATTAGAAACAGTTTTGGACCCAATACTGACCCTGCGGGACGCCACAAGCATTGTCCAAGCATGATGTATATTCCCCCAACTTCACAAACTGTTTTCTGTTACTTAAGTAGCTTCTCACCCAGTGCAACACCAATCCCCAATCCCATACTGTTCAAGTTTACTGATTAATATGTCATGATTGATTGTATCAAAAGCCTTTTTAAGGTCTATAAATATTCCAACTGAATGTAATTTTGTGGTCTATGGCGTTTGTAATCTCCTCAACTGATTCTATTAATGCAAGTGATGTTGAACTATGTGCTCTGAATCCATATTGACTATCAGTAAGTAATTTATGTTTATTTATGAATTTGTCTAATCTATTATTGAATAACTAATAATTGATAATAACTAATAATTGAATTCTAATAATTTGGAAAATTGTGGAAGCAAAGAAACAGGTCTATAATTTGTGAAGTGGTGTCTATCCCCAGTCTTATACAGCGGCACAACCTTAGCTATTTTCATTTGATTGGGAAATTTACCGGTTTGAAATGATAAGTTACAGATGTATGTTAATGGTTCTACAATCCATTCAATGACCTGTTTTACCACCACCTATCAATTTCATTAAATCGGTAGATGTTTTATATTTACAATTATTCACAATGTCTATAATTTCTTTTCCATCCACTGCTGTGAGGAACATTGAACAGGATTTCTTTCTATGAGATTATTCCCAATCCTCAGGTTGGGAATTGGGAATTTTTTCTGCCAAGCTTGGTCCAATATTTACCAAAAAATTATTAAAACCGTTGACTACCTCATCCTTATTTTCCTTTTCATATTATTATCAATGAATACTGAGGGTAACTCTGTTTTTTATTACCATTTTTGATAATGCTATTTAATATATCCCATATTCCTTTAATATTTGTTTTTGTTATTATATAATATGTTACTATAATATTCCTTCCTACATACCCGTATAATATTAGTTAATCTATTTTGTATTTCTTATATCTATTTTCTGCCTCTTTAGTCTTTAGTTTTATGAATTCTCTATACAGTGTATTTTTCTTATTACATGCATTTCGTACCCCTTTCGTCATCCATGGTCGAGCTTGGATTTTTTGTTTCTGTAGTCTTGTTATTGGACAATTTTTATCATGTAATGATGTAAATATTTGTAAAAAAGTTTTCATATGCACTATCAACATCACTTTCACTGTATACCTTTTCCCAGTTTGCTCCTGTAAATCCTTCTTTAGTGTGTTCATGTTTTCCTCTGTCCGCACTCGCCTGTATTTATTTTCTCCTCTGGCTGATTCCGCCGATGGTTTCTATTATAACGATGAAAACTGGTAGATGATCACTAATGTCATTGATTAATAATCCACTCAGTGTTATTCTCAATATCATTGCTGAATATATTATCAATTAAGGTGGCACTATGGGATGTAATTCTGCTTGGCCTGGTGATTTTTGGATATAAACTCATACTGTACATTATATTGATAAATTCATCTGTTATTTTATGCTTATTTAATTTGAGCAGATCAATATTTAAGTCACCACAAATGAACACAGTTTTTTGATTAGTTTTTGAGAACATTTTTCCCATACAGTCAGTGAATGTTTCAATACTAGATCCTGGTGCTCTATATATACAGCTGACTAATAAATATTTGCTTTTTTCTTCACATATTTCAATAGTTATACATTCTAATAAGTATCAATCACAGTTGTCATATTGTCTACTATTTTATAATCCATGTTCTTATCCACATACACAGTCACTCCTCCTCCACTCTTATTCTTTCTGTTTACACAATTAAATTCATATCCATCCAGTTCAAAATCCATTCCTTTATCTTCATCGATCCATGTTTCTGATATAGCAATTATGTTAAATATTTTTTTAAATTGACTTAAATATTCTTTAATGTTGTCAAAGTTTGCATATAGACTTCTGCTGTTGAAATGTATTATTGATAATTTGTTATCCATTTTAATGATCCAATTAAACTGTTCATCTGTATAATAGCAACAACTGTCATTGATATTTGAGAAGAATTATTGTCCGGGTCTATATCGTGCTCCAAGTCCAGTACATTGTGGTCTGTGTATTTAAATGTTCTCAGTTCTACTTTTCCATGATCAGCAATCCTTTGAGTTATATCCTTCTTGTCTCCAGATGTAGATGATGTAGTAGATGAATAGGTTCCTTGGTCTGTGTCAGATGTTTGGTCAGATGTTCATTGATGAATACGTTTGTTCCTTTAAGTTTCCGTCCCTGTTTTAACAATGCCATTTTATGTTTTCTGTTGACAACCTCATTATAACTGCTCGCTTGTCTCCATCCTCTCTCCTGTGCAGGGGGTGGCACGCTTCAATGTTATTACAGTCCATTTGAATACCTTTAGATTGCAGGAAGTCAGCCACCTATTGTTCCACTGAGTTGGCCTCCTGCTCACTGGCCTCCCCTCCGCCGTCTTCTGACACCGCCCGTGCGTAGGATCAAGGTTTAATATGAATTCCTGTAATAATAACGTCGTTCATCCTTGTGTACTGTTCCAACTCCGCAACACGGTTCTCCAGGTACACCAGACGCCGGTCTTTCTCGGCATTCTGGATCCGGAGAGCCTTCACTTCTTCCACCAGCTCCATAATGGATTTCTGCTGCATTTTAACAACAGAGATTTGCTCAGACAAAAAGTCCAGGGACTTTTTGATATCGTCTCCCTCCTCCGCCGTCAGTGCCTTATTCGGACCCATGGTCAGATAACTCCGCGCTGGCGCCTCGGGCCTCGGTAAAGCCGCGCCGGTGGAACTGCGCTGACGCCTCGGGCTTCAGGTGGAGCCGCGCCGGTGGATGTGCGCTGACGCCTCGGGCCTCGGTAAAGCTGCGCCGGTGGAACTGTGCTGACGCCTCGGGCTTCAGGTGGAGCCGCGCCGGTGGGAAAACAATCCTGCTGTAGGCGGTTTCATTAATTTACACAAGAATATGTGACTTTTTACTATAAGGTATGTTAATATTTTACCATGATTTTCCAAATATTCTACAAGCTTTAGCTGTTTTTTGAAATGCTGTAACAGTCTTTTCAGTCTTCATAAATTTCATCTAGCTTAATTTTTCTGAGTTAATGCATAATTTGGTTTACAATTGAAAGGAAAATCATTCCAGGTCCTACTTCCACGTCATATTCTGTTATTTCAACATCATTGACAGGTCAAATAAAAGGTTGAATTTAGGATCATTTAAATATGCACTAATTTTGAGATTTGTTCTTCCAGGAGATGCTGAAAAAGTATCATTAGATAAAAATTTAATTCTGGGGCACCACAGGGCCCTAGACCCCACCTCCTGGATGCTGCCCCCCCCCCCCAACCCCCTGCAAATTTTCCTCGGATTTCACAATTTCTTTTCACAGCCCTGAAAGATTACATTAGTAACACATGATGCTGTTATGGTTTAAAATCCTGCAGGGCAACAAGGTCCCCCTGCTCAAGCCAGCACATGTCCAGGCCCGTTTGAAGTTCACCACTGACCATCTGGATGATCCAGGGGAGGTATGGGAGAAGGTCATGTGGTCAGATGAGACCAGAATAGAGCTTCTTGGAATCAACTCCACTTACCATGTTTAGAGGATGAGAACAACCCCAAGAAAACCATCCCAAGCGTGAAGCATGGGGGTGGAAACATCATACTCTGGGGGTGCTCTTCTGCAAAGGGGACAGGATGACTGCACTGTATTGAAGGGAGGATGGATGGGGTCATGTATTGCGAGATTTTGGCAAACAACCTCCTTCCCTCAGTAAGAGCATTGAAGATGGGTCATGGCTGGGTCTTCCAGCATGACAATGACCCCAAACAGACAGCCAGGGCAACTACGGAGGGGCTCCGTAAGAAGCATTTCAAGATCCTGGAGTGGCCTGGCCAGTCTCCAGACCTGAACTCAATAGAAAATCTTTGGAGGGAGCTGAAACTCCAAACCTGAAAGATCTAGAGAAGATCTGTGTGGAGGAGTGGACCAAAATCCCTGCTGCAGTGTGTGAAAATTTGGTCAAGAACTGCAGGAAATGTTTGACTCTGTAATTGCAAACAAAGGCTAATGTACCAAATGTTAACCTTGATTTTCACAGGTGTTCAAGTACTTAGTTGCGGCTGTTAGAACAACCTCCCGGTTGGAGGGCAGAGAGGCCAGAGGAACACCATGTGTTAGGAACTCCCTTTCCTTCCATTGGCGAAGATGTCGGACAGACTGAGCTGGAAGATACGCAGTCCTGTGTTGATGCAGCGTGGGGTTGAGGCCCAGGCTGTTGAGCCAGATTCGTAAGGGGTGCAACAGGAGTCCCAGAGGCGTGACTGCTGACACTGTCAGTTTCCCCATGAGCTGGAGGAGCCGGCCGTAAATCAGTCTGGCATTCCTGCGAACACAACAGATCAGAGTGAGAATGTTGTCCACCCTTCGCGGGGATGGGCGGGCAGTCACTGTCATTGAGTTGAGCGCCATGCCAATAAATACCACCTGGTGGTATGGGGTCAAGGAGCTCTTTGCAAATTCAATGGGCATGAATGGCACAACATACAGCTCATCTGTGTGAAAAAAGAGCCGGCGATGTGTAATAAACTCAGACCGACAAATTAACATTCACACCACAGTGTCAAGACAGTGTGGCATGTTTTACAGCGCGACATGCCCGACACACATTAGGGTTGCTCACAGTAGTGATAACAAATGCTACGAATGTGTCACACTCAATTTCAATTTATTTTCCTTTATATAGCGCCAAATCACAAGAGTTGCCTCAAGGCGCTTCACACAAGTAAGGTCTAACCTTACCAACCCCCAGAGCAACAGTGGTAAGGGAAAAACTCCCTCTGAGGAAGAAACCTCAAGCAGACCAGACTCAAAGGGTGACCCTCTGCTTGGGCCATGCTACAAACATAAATTACAGAAACAATTCACGGACGACTATACAACAATTGCTGAAGCAAAACAAGTGTGTCACGTCCCGTACACAGTAGCGGAACCCAAATTAAGCCACAACCGCTCACTGGTAGTAACACAGAATTACTCACCGAGAGTTGAGGCCAAATCACCCACACCAAGCGGGGTTACTCACCCACAGCGGTAAGCGGAACAGAGGAAAGAACTCGCGGTCTTGCAGCCTCTGGAGGCTGCGTGTGCGCAGCTCCAACCATGGAAGTTTGCGAGGCTCTAATCAACAAGAGATCCCAAAAAGTTTGACCTTCTGCTTCCCACATGAGAGATGGAAAAAGAACTGAATGCTGGGTAATGTGCTCTCATATACTGTCGCTGACATCACCCACCTTTGTTGGTATAAGACTCTACCTCTGCGCATGCCGCAAGGAATAGTCCAGGTGCTAAAGCACCGCCCTCTGGTGGTCGGGAGGAATGAAATAGTACTGTATTTTTGAAGTATGTTTTCTGTCTTATTATTCTTGGACTTATTTTACATTGTTTCATCTTTCAGAAGGAATCTTACCTGTGTATTACTGACAGAATGATTTAACCTGCTACTCAGCCACAGGAAAGGCAGTTTGCTTAATCAGTTTAATTTAATTCCATTATCTTATGATTACCAATCAATGCACAAGAGTTTCCACTTAAGTTTCTATTTCACGGCATAACAATTGGACTGTCATGTTTTGCCCGCACACTGTGATGGAGAAGGTCAGACACACACTAACAAGCACAGTTTTAATGCAATAGTGATGCAGGAAAAGCAAGAAGGAAGTACTGTTGGTGTTCTCAGTCTGCAGCAAAGTTTTTTTTTTTATTTATTCCCTCCTTTCACTTCATGACTGTTCTTTCATTTTGTAAACTTAAAAAAAACTTTAAATTTCAAAGCAGATACCAGGCAAGAATACATTTAAGACTGTCGGGTAACTCAAAATGTAGTAACAAAGCCTTTCCATATGATATAAATCCTTTTTCATCTTCATTTCATTTGAGAAAATTTATTCAGAAATGGCATGCACAGGTAGAGCATGTGAACACACTTGTCTTAATTGTTTGACACCTAGTAATGTAAATTATTTGTAATTTTTTGTGATACTATGTAATTGGGCTTCCATGTGTTTGCATCATACCTAATTCATGCTTTATTACAAGAATAGAGAATGTAATTAATGCAAGCATATCACTGTATTTTCATATTTAATTTTATGGTTAATTTTGTGACGTGCATTTGTAAAATACAGATTATGGGTCAGTTTTGTGACAGGATGTTTGGTTTGGACACAAATGCAAGGCTCGCACAGGCAGCTCTGGTGGTTGAAAGACTTTAGTGATGAGGACAGCAAAGGTCGGTACATGGGAAGGCAGTGCAAAAAACATCAGGCTTAGACAAGATCGGAATAAACAGGCTGGAGATTGAGAACACAATGAAGCAGACAGGACAAGAGAATACAATACCGAGAGCTGGAAAGAAGAAACAGAAGCAAACTGGGCAGTATACATCCCAGTGATTGGCAGCAAATTGACAGCAGGTGCGCATGGAAGAGCCCAGAATGAGGGCGTGGTCAGGGAAAGAGAGAGAGAGAGAGAGAGACACGCCCACCACCAAGAGAGACAAAGAAATCAAAGCAGGCAAAGCTCTAACAGAGAAATAGACAAAGAGGAGAGCAACCAAGCAGATAAAATCAAAGCAAAGCAGAGCAACCTCACACCCTGACAGTACCCCCCCTCCCACCACCATGGCCGACCTCAGGCAGCCCAGGAGAGTCAGGTTGAGCAGAATGAAAAGCACGAATAAGGCTTGGCTCCAACACAAAGCAGGAGGGGACCCATGACCACTCTCAGGGCCATACCCGTCCCAACCGACCAAATTCTGACAACCGCGACGGCGAGAGGCCAGGAACCGACGCACAGAGAAAACAGGGCCACCAGCCACACACTGGGCGGATGGCGGGTTAATGGCAGGAGGGCACAAAACGCTCGACTGAACAGGTTTGACACAGCTGACATGAAAGGTGGGATGGATACACATGGACCGAGGGAGACGAAGATGAACTGAGACAGGAGTAAGGACTTTGAAGACTGGGAATGGACCGACAAACCTGGGAGCCAATTTCTTGGGCATGCCCCTGAGGGAAAGGTGATGCATTGTAAGCCACACCTTCTGGCCTGTGATGTAAGATGGGGCTGTGGACCTCTTACGGTCAGCAGAGGCTTTATACGACGCTGTGGAATGTAACAGAATTTTTTCGTTGCCAGCTCCCAGGTTCATTGGCAATGAAGGATAAGACTGAGTGCCAAAGGCACCAGGGAGTCAAGATTGACCGAGAAAAAGAGCGAGGGCTGGTGACCAAAAACCATGTGGAAAGGAGAGTAACTGGTGGAAGCTGAGGGCAAACTGTTATGTGCAAGTTCTATCCAAGGAAGTTGATCTGACCAGGATGCGGGGTGTTGTGATGCAAGCAACCAAAGCCCTTTCTCTAATTCCTGATTCAACCGTTCCGCTTCCCCATTGCCCTGTGGATGGTAGCCCGAGGTTAAACTGGATGTGACCCAGAGGAGACGGCAAAACTCCCTCTAAAAATGGGATGCAAACTGCAGACCCCGGTCTGACATGATGTCCTGGGGCAACCCATGTAATTTGAAGATTTGCTTTAACATTACCACTGCGGTTTCCTTAGATGGTGGAAGTTTAGAGGTATAAAATGAACCATTTTTGAGAAGCCATCTACTACTGTCAGGACAACCGTATGCCCTTAGAGGGTGGAAAACCGGTTACAAAATCCATTGCAATGTGAGACCACAGAAGAATCGGGATTGGCAAAGGCTGCAAAGCACCTGTGGGCGGGTGATTGGAAGATTTGTGCATCGTACATGACTGACAAGCAGACACGTTCAGAGACATCCTTGACTAACCCTGGCCACCAAAACCTCTGCTGCACAATTAATATGGTCTTCCTAATACCTGGATGACAGAACATTCAGGTTTCATGACACCAGCAAATAGTTTCACCCCTGGGGGCGGGAGGAACGAAGAGCTTTCCCCACGGAGACCGAGCAGGAACGGGCGCATTCCCTACCGCCAATTTGATGTGGGACTCGATGTCCCAAGTTAGTGCGGCAAAACAGGAGGAGGGTAAGATTGTTTCCGGCTCCACGGGTGCATTTTGTTTTTTTAGTCCGGGCGGTAGGACAGAGTGAAATTGGACCGACTAAAAAATTTTACCCAACGAGCCTGACAGGAGTTAAGACGTTTTGCGGTGTGGAGGTATTCAAGATTTTTATAGTTCGTGTAGACTATGAACGGGTATTGTGACCCCTCCAGCCAGTGTGGCCACTCCTCCAAAGCCACTTTGACCACTAACAGTTCGCGGTCACCGATACCATAATTTCGTTCAGCTGGGAACAGCTTTTTAGACAAAAAAGCGCATGGATGCAGCCTGTTGTCGGAGGGATTTCTTTGAGATAAGACTGCCCCCACACCCACATTGAAGGCATCGACTTCTGCCACGAACTGCCGAGTGGGGTCAGGGAGGAGCAGCACGGGGCTGCAGTAAAGTGATTCTTTAGGACTCTAAATGCCTTGTCACACTCCGGTGTCCTGACGAACATTCGGAAGGATGAGGTAACTGCATGAAGAGTAGCTGCGACAGTACTAAAACCCCAGATGAACTTGCGGTAGAAGTTGGCGAAACCTAAGAATTGCTGTACCTCCTTGCAGGATGTGGGAACCACCCACTCCCGAACCGCCGTCACCTTTGCAGGATCCATCTTGATTTCTCCTGTTGAAATCGCAAAACCCAGGAAAGAGACAGTGGGTCTGTGGAATTCACATTTCTCTGCCTTTACAAGAAGCCGTTTTGCAGCAAGGTTTGTAATACCAGACGAACATGATGTGTGTGAGTGACCAGATCAGGAGAGAAAATATGGATGTCATCCAAATAAACAAAGACATTTCTATTAAGAAATTCCCGTAACACGTCGTTAACCAGATTCTGAAATACGGCAGGTGCGTTTGTGAGTCCAAATGGCATGTCCAGAGGGAGTGTTAAAGGCCGTTTTCCATTCATCGCCATGTTTTATTGCACCCTGTACGCGTTCTGCAGATCAAGTTTGGTAAAAATCGTGGCTCCTTCCAACAACTCAAATGCAGAGGAGATTAGCGGGAGCAGGTAGCGGTTCTTTACTGTGATGTCATTTAGGTCACAGTAATTGATGTAGGGCTGGAGTGTCTCATCTTTCTTTTAAACAAAAAAGAAACCCTCCCCTATGGGCTACGACAAAGGACGAATCAATCCAGCTGCCAAAGACTCCTGAATATACTTATTCATAGCGTGATGTTCAGGAGCTGAAAGAGAAAAGAGCTTTCCTTGTGGTGGAGACACCACGGGGAGGAGCTTGATAGTGCAGTCATATTTGCGATGCGGTGGTAACGATTTAGCTTTGGCTTTACTGAAGATGACTGCCAGGTTGGAACTTTCAGGGACTCCTGCGTGATCTGGATTAGAACCCTGCAGAGTGCAGATGGATTTATGCAGACATACATTATTACCTGCTGGCCTCCACGAAACTATCTCACACTGGGCCCATGACGTTGTAACCAGGAGTGCCCCAGTATGATTGGGTGAGTCATATTATCCATTACTTGAAAACTGATGGATTCTGAGTGTATGTGGGAGATTATCATTTTAACCGACTGAGTGCAGTGTGTAATTTGACCCAAAACATGACCATTCACGGCATGTACCACCAGAGGACATGAGAGCTTATACTTCTTAAGGTGAAGAGACCTGGCAAGAGAGGACAAAATCAAACTGGCATCAGAACCAGAATCAACAAAAGCCGATGCAACTATAGTGGAGTTGTCAGATATTAAATTGGCTGGGATTATATTTTGAGTGGAAACAGAGGAGATGGAATTAAGACTCACCTGCAACTCTGATCTTGGCCGCACGGTGGCACCCCTGGCTTGACAATTGGATCACAAGTGACCTGATTGTCCACAGTAATAACAGAGTCCGCACTCATGGCAGTGCTGTCGCTCAGCTGGTGACAGGTGTGTGCATCCCAACCGCATGGGTTCCTCTGAGCTGTGTGGAGGAGGGTCGGGCCGAGCGTGAGTGGAGCAGGAGAGACGGCTTGGAGGCACGTCTGTTTGCTGATCCGGATAGCGACTCCCACGGCGAGGTTGGTCCTGCAGGCAATGATCAGTGTGGATGGCCAGCGCTATCAGCCCATCCAAATCGTCTGGTAGGTCGATGGCTATGAGTTGGTCCTGACTGTCGGCGGACAGACCCTGGAAGAAGACGTCGAGAAGAGTCGCCGGGTTCCATTCCCTTTTAGCCACAAGAATGTGCAAGTCAGTGGCATAATCGGTAACCGGACAGGTGAGTGATCATATAAACAATTTTTGCTCTGTCGGTCGGAAACCTTGCTGATATCGGCTCAAAGTGGAGCTCACACTGCGTAATGAAAGGCTCTGATGTCTCCGGTTTCACCAGAGAAGCGTTTAGGTTGCGACAGCTGATTGCACACCACTGGTGCTGATGCGGAAGCCGGTGAGGCGGCTGTCAGTCCCAGTGGAGGTGTGCTGGAAACACTGGTGGCCACATCCGAAGAAGATTGAGGGCTGAGTCGCGTCAGTAGCTGATTCATCTGTGCGTTGATTGACGACATAAATGTATCCTGGTGTTTAGCCAGTTTGCTAAACCTGGAGCTGAGCGTAGTAAGCTGATCTTCTTGCTGCGCGAGCTGCTAACTGTGGTGACGTACCGCCAGCTAAAAGGGATCTGAGCCTGCTGCACCCATTGTTGGCCAGATTGATCTGACAAGGCTGTTTAGTTTGGACACAAATGCAAGGCTCACACAGGCAGCTCTGGTGGTTGAAAGACTTTAGTGATGAGGACAGCAAAGGTCGGTACACAGGAAGGCAGTCCAAAAAACACAGCAGCAGTACAAATACATCAGGCTTAGACAAGGTCGGAATAAACAGGCTGGAGGTCGATAACACGATGAGGCAGGCGGGACAAGAGAATACAATATTGTGAGAGCTGGAAAGAAGGCACAGGGCACATCAATCTGGTGAAGAAACGGTGCAGAATGAGCAGTACATATGCATCCCAGTGATTAGCAGCAAATTGACAGCAGGTGCACGTGGAAGGGCCCAGAATGACGGCGTGGTCATGTAAAGAGAGAGAGACACACCCACCACCAACAGAGAAACCAATGCGGGAAAAGATCTAACAGACAAACAGGAGAGCAACCAAACAGATAAAAACAAATCAAAGGAGAGCAACCTCACACCCTGACATTTTGTAGGTAAAATTTAACTATATGCGGTAAGCACTTACAACCAAGCGTTTGACCTATTAAGGTCAACTAGGGTGAAAAATGTAATCGAAAGAATATCTATACATGACTTTATATCGGGGTTTAATAGTAAATATAGGTGTATTTATACCCATTCTAAATAGCCACTGTTTACAGATACGTATGAAGTTTAGAGCAAAATTTTGATTTTCTTGTAATAAAATCACTTTCTGTGGTTGGTCCTCAATCAATCCAATAGGTTTCATTCAAATCATGTCAAAAACTGAGTTAAATCGTGCATGTTTTAATTCTTCATTTTGATTTCTAATACAATTTAAGGCTTTAGGAATGCGTGCACTTGGATTTCAGCCTGTTGTGTTTGTGTGCTTCTCTCTGTCCAGCCAAATGGAAGTCGACAGCTTCTTTGAGAATAACAATGTTCGATACTTGGCTTTGATTTTGAGGACTCGAAATCATACATCGGCCGAGAGGTAACGGTCTGTGTTTCTGTCCTCCTGACCTACAGAACATGTTTCTTCATTCTCAAAAATAGAGCGGCAGATTTACACACTTAATCTGGACAAACAGAAGTGTAGAAGTCATGTTTTGTAATGACCAACAGTTAAACATTTGTCCTGGTGACGTAGCATTCAGTCAGGATGTTAAAATATGGTGAAATTTCTTAGGATTTGTGTGTGTGTGTGTTGTACTTTATACACCAGGTAACCCTGGACCTGTTACAGTATGACAGCGTTGCAGTGCGGCGAGTCCTGAGCACCGAGGAGAGTCTGGTGACCAAACTGGGCGTGACCAGCTTCCCCTCATGCTATATTCTCAGTCCTGGAGGAAACTTCACCAAACTCAAAGTGTAAGTGTCTAAGTTTGTAACTTCCACTGAAACACACTAACAGCACCCAAACAATATGACAACTTTCACTTTTCTGGCAAATTCAACGAAAGACTGATTGGTGAAGAAATCAATTGTAAAAGTTTTTTTAGCAATTTATAAATGGACATTGTGTGGGTGTTTGTCATGTATAACATTAAAAATCATAATTTAAGAAAACTATTTGAGAAATAATAAAAGCCCAGAAGAATATACTCCCTGCTCGTCTGTTCAATGATAAAATAAAGTTTGCATTTACGTACATTTAAAGCAGTGGCTGTTGGTTTAAACAACTAGAAGTCGTGTCATGAACAAAGTAAAACAAACAAACAAAAAAAAAACAAATTGTCTCTTCATTCCAGCTCAGTGAGAATTGAGTTCATCAAAAAAAATAAAAATAAATAAATAAATATATATATATATATATATATATATATATATATATATATATATATATATATATATATATATATATAATTACAGATTAGCACTTAGATCTACAATTTTTTTCCCCATATTCGATTAAAATAAGTGCAAACACAGACTAGGGGTTTCCATGTTAAATAGGAGCAGTCATCTGCTTCCACCCTCATTCTGCTGCCTGCATCACTTTTTGAAAATTAGTGATTTGCACCTCTTTTGATCAGAATCATTTCCTAAAGGCTGGTGTACTTATCTGCATCTTCCTTCTTTCTCTCCATGTCAGTAAGATAATGCCTCAAAACGTCTTACTGGATCCCGCTAGACTTGAAAATCTTGTAGGGCGTCACTCTGTGCATGTCCGTGATCAGCTGCCTCAGGATCCAAACTGGAATTCGCAGATTTTATGTAATTTTTGCTCATTTGTTTTATGATTCTTTATACATAAAAGACATTTTAACCTCTATCTATGCTCATATGCTTAAATTTATTTATTAAAAATGTTATAAAATTGGGCAGCGTGGTGACTTACTGGTTAGCAGTGTTGCCTGGCAGTGAGATGGTCACAGGTTTGTTTCCCCACCTGGTCCTTCCTGTGTGGAGTGTGCGTGTTCTCCCCATGTGTTTGTGTGAGTTCCCTCCGGGTGCTTCCTCCTACTTCCAAAGACATGCAGGTGAGGTGAAGTGGTGACTCTAAATTGGCTGTAGGTGGGACTGTGAGTGTGTTTGTTGGTGTTGCCCCACCTCTCATCTAATAACATCTGGGATAGGCTCCAGCCCCCCATGACCCTTAAATGGAATTATCTGGTTTAGAAAATGGATGGATGAATATTGTAAAATACTACTTTTTTTTATTTCAGTGTTCATTCCCCCCCGTGCTCCCCAATAAACCCCTCAATTATTTGTTCACATGCAGCAACTTTGCTTTTTTTTTTTTTTTTTGCTATGGACTCATTATCTGAGCCCTATTCATGAGAATACTTTTAAACATCTGGCCTCTTAATGGCATCGGAGTTTTAAAATTGCTGCTATTGTTGGCGGTGATAAAGCCGTACTGATCTTTCCTCGCCCTGCAAATCCATCTGCTGTTTCTGCCGCTTTGTTTGGCTCTTTCAATAACTTGGCATGCAAAGAGGACTCTCTGTAGTTGACAAATGCAAAAAGGACATGATTTATTGCTGATTTATTTATTCACTCTCCGTCTCTCCCCTTTCACCCCCCCCCCCCCCAATCTCCATCACTGTACAGAGGAGGTTTTTTAATTTCTTGCATGAAAACAATGCCATTGCTTTTCTAGGTTCACCTGCCAAACAAACCCCAGCCGCACGCGGCGACAGATGGCCTCCTATCAGCGCTGAATATCAGATTGATCCTGGGAGAGAACGTGTATGTGTGTGTTTTATATCAAACATGCATGTCATGTGGCAGCTCGTCCCTTGTTGATGCGTCCACCCTGATGCCTGCCTGCCTGTCGGCCCCAGGAATCACTGGATGAATGGCTCTCTCGCCGCCTGTATGCTCCCAGCGGACACTCGTGTACCCGAGTCCCAGGCTCCAGTGAGGGCGTGAAGCTTCCATCTTGTTCCAGTTTTTTGGCGTGAGAGAGGGCATATTAATGGCTGTACTTTCAGTTCCAGAGTCATCACATGGTTAAACAATCACCAATCTCTCAGTTCCACTGTGACTAGGCACCATCTGTTCAGCCTTTGAGAGTTGTTCCTGTGTGTATTTAAGATATGTGTCCACAAAAAAACCCCAAAAAACAGCAGGCACGATGAGTGGAAAGAGAGAAGGGTATGGGAAACAAAAATTGCTGGCTGGCATTCGAACCAGGGACTAGTGAGTGTCACCACTAGGTCACACCAGCAAAACATGAAACCTTGAAATAGTTATTTATTCCATTAGCAACTAACCAACTCTTGCTGCAGAAGTAAAAAGAAGCACAAATTGTATTTTTACCATGCAGCACATTGTTGGCAAGCGGCTGTTTAATGTTTTACACTTACTCACACCTCTCCCTCTTGTATAGCATCTTTGAGGCTCGCACCTTCTACTCATTCACCCTCCAGAGGCTGCCTGGAGTTGTGCGTTCAGGGAAAACCCTTCATTTCACAGCAGGTGGCCAGACAAACGTCACAGAGGAGCCCTGGAGACCCTTCAACAGGTATCAGTGAGATGCATAGACTTTAAATGGGTTTTATTTTCAGCTGTGCATTTTAAACTGCTTGCTTTGTGCTCCTTGTGTTATTCATGAAAATGTGATGGATTTATAAAACAGAGAAACTGTGTGTTCGTGTGTGTGTGTGTTGCTTAGGTCCAGGGTGTACATGGCAGACCTGGAGTCTGCGCTGCACTACTCACTGCGTGTGGAGATCTCTGCATTTCCCCTCCTCAAAGGAGAAACGCTGACTTCTCTCAAGAACTACATCTCCGTGTTGACAAAGGTAAGAGCACACACACACAATACATTATCTACACATGGACACACACCAACTATGGTGCAAGATGACCTTTATTTCAGCGCATTGTTTATATGCTAGATGTATTTATTTTTTAAGAGAAAGTTTTGTTTATTTTGAAGATTAAAAGCAAAAATCTAATTTTAAAATTGCAATTTGCATTTAATTCTGTAGTTCAACAGTTGGTTTCTTTCATAAGCCTATTTTAATAACATTTTTCAGAATGGACACTTTATTTTACTTTTGATTTATGGTACTTGCAGTAAAAAGGGTATTGTTAATACTGCAAAAAAAGACGTTAACTACACTAGATTGTGAAGTAATTATTAGATTTATGTCATTGTGTAAATTTTGCAGATATGCAGATCAGGACTTTCACTTTCCTTTCACTCTTTTATATGTACACTAGTGTGTTGCCCATGGGGATCCACGGGCTCTAGATTGGGTAGTGCTTATAAAATAGGTAGCTGACATTTTTCAAGGGTGGCAATAAATTCTGCAGTTTTTATGATTTGGAATGATGTGTGAGTCCAGAATGTATTTATCAATGTCCATTGTTCACTCCTGTTATGTAATATCTATTATTTCTCCAAAAATTAGTCCTGTCAACGTTCTGTTTTCATGGCATTTATCCTTGACACAAAATATATAAGCATACCAAACGGCAAATGTCAGCTCTCCCCAGTTTCTCCGTGTTTGAAGGTATATATACACACACACACACACACACACACACACACACACACACACACACACACACACACACACACACACACACACACACACACACAGAGGCCACTTGGCTTTTAATATATAGATAGTAGTAAATGGGATATTTTTGGTCTTGTCAAAATAATGTATCTTGATGTGAACCAGTGCCATAAACTGATGATGAAACACTGCTTTTGGTTGGGTAGTCACTTGAATTTGTGTTTCAGGTCTGTTTAAACTCATTTGCTCTGGATTTACAGTTATTTAGACTTTATTTCTCCCCTCTCAACTAGAACATGTAGTTCCTTTAGGTCACCACTAGATGGAGTAAGACAGCAGAATGTTGCACAGAATTGTTTCCACATACACTTCCTCTATCATGCTCTAAATTCTTTTTAATGTTAAAACTTGTCTCCTTAATTGTTTTCTTAAGTGCTCTTATTTTTAATCACTCACACACACACACACGCACACAAAATTACTTTTAAGGACAACTGAAAATCATTGCTGCTGGAACTCTAAGGGCCAGAATTACTAAAACGAGACTTCTGTTCAGAAAGGTACAGACTGATGTGGCCATTTGTGCAGGTTGTCTACCATGCACCAGTTATGAACACAGCCAATTGATATTCATCACAAACTATCAAGGTCAGATCAGGTGTGAGAGCATGCACTGGCGCTGCACTTCGCCACACCCACCACACCACAGAACCACATTGGTTCTTGGGCAGCAACCACCCAGGCAGACAGTCAGTCAAGCCCCACCTCTTGAAAGTATCTGTGGAGCATGAACATCCCCTTGACCTTTACCAGATGCTGGTGTCTTCAGCACTGATCCAGCTGCTGAGGGTCCTGCTCAGTGGTGCACCACATGGCCAACATATAGCTAAATTCTTGAGTCTCGGTAAGTGGCTGTTTGTTTGACAGTCATTCCCGCTGTGCCAAAGGCTCCTCCAAGGAGACCAAGACATCCAGTTATTACCTTAAATCACCGGTGAGCATCCAAGTCTCACAGCCATACGGTAAGATGGGAAGCACCTGGACTATGAAGACTTGGACCTTTTTGCTTTCCTGTAAAGATATCGGCATTGCCAAACACCTCTGTCCAGCGACCTCATGACTCCATCGTCACTTCCCAGGCATCTCTGGAGCTCAAAAGCCAAGGACACAGACATTAATATCCTTGTTGAGATAAATGATTCTGTCTCCAAGTTTGACACTTTAACCACCTGAAATCATGTCATCATGGTCGTATCAGAGACACTGTGCACAGTGTGCTTTCAGTGGCACAGCCCAGGCTAATAAATAAAATGACACTGTTCCCCTTTTTAATCCCAGTTCTCACAAAGTCCTTCACCTCTGTGGAAACAATCACGACCAGCAATAGAAAAAAAACTCGTCAGTTAAAATGTCATAGACCAAAAAAGAAGAAAGTGTGAATTTAATTATTTGATTTCTTACTAAATTGGGACTCTTTATGTACAATACTTTCGAAGTATCCACAGGTGCTACCATTATTGGGTTCGGGATGGGGGGAGGGGTGTATACTGTACATATGCTGTAAGTAGACTTTCTTTTCTGTTCCAAATTGATCTAAACAATAATCACTCAATTTGTCAATATGGTTGTTGACTGAATTTAATAGTTGACTAGTAACTGATTTATTGTTGCTGCTCTATGGTCATGTTGCGTTTTAAGCTTAGAATTTACCAGGACTCACTTGCAACCACATGCCAATTCAGCATGATTTATCCCTGGTTAAATAAAGATGAAATGAATAAATATTTATGATTTGTTGGAGCTGGAGGTTCCAAGTTATCTTTGTTTTTTTTTTTGTTTTTTTCTTCAGAAGATTAAGAATAACTTCCCTTGGCAGTTGATATGTCCTGATAATGTTCTTGACAAAACTCTGGTGGTGAACATTTCTTGCCTGTCTGCTCTCTGCGGTGCTTCTCGCTGCCATGTCGGGTACAAATGGACAGCGACGGTCACTCCTGGCATACAAATTTTGCAGTCTGTAAGGGGAAACTCCTACAAATACATATGCAGTGAGGCCTGTCCTTGCCTTATTACTGCACCAACTAAATCCTGACAGTATCGGGTTGTTTGGTTATTTGGTAAAATGCTAAAGAGGTTTTGTTCTGGTTCAAAGGGTTCCTGGGTTTTGTTGCCTCTGATTGTCAAGAGGATTGAAGCATGGCTGCCAACCGCTTACTGCCCACAACCTTCTTACCACTTCAGTTAAATAATCCAGATGGTTCTCACCCACATTTGGCTTCACCGCATACTCCTCAAATATGTCTCACTCCATAAACCTCTCATTATCAGCCGGCATTGCCTTCCTTCCTGATTTTCTTTTTTTTTTTTTTTTTTTTTTCCTCTTTCTGCTCTCCAGCCGACCCACTCCACCTCCAGACTTATGTTTTAAGAATTGTTTATTTTATCTTTTTACTGTCTTTAGCTGTCTTGTTCCTGCTTTCTCTTTTCTTTCTTTTCCTCCGTTCTACTCTGAAAATGTGTGCCAGCCAGACAAGCGTGTGGTGGTGATAATGCTTGACCTGCTCACCCTGTCCTGATTGGCTGTGTACCAGGCTGTCCCACTGCCACCAATCTCTCTGATTATATCTCGCTCTTTAGGGAGGTCTTGTATTATATGTGTGTGTGTGTGTGTGTGTGTGTGTGTGAGGGCAGAGCGATGTGGCCTCCCATTAGCTCGGTTTGTTTAGTCAATACCACCAGGTCCCAGTGGTATTTTTAGCCTGTCCTCTTCCAAAATGGGCCAGCCTCCTGACGGCGCTTTGTGTGGTTGATGAGGCCGTCCTTACAGCTCAGCGGGACTCGTGACACTTGATTGAGCACCCGTTGTACAAAGACGCCCTATCTGTTCAGTCAGTCTACTTGTGCTGTAGATGGAGGTCAAAAATGTTTGTGAAACAGTTCAAGAAATTTGAAGCAGGTTGGACGCAATTGTGAGGGACACAAACACAGTTGATACATTTTTTACACAACAATAATAATGCCTTCAAACAAATCTAATAATGTGACAATGCTGCCGTCTTGTTTTGGTTTGGACCACTTCAAGATCACACTGACAACAAACAAAGCAGGTAAAAACAACAACAACAAAAAAAAAAATCAACAAATAGTCTAAAATATTTTTATTTACCCATAGTTGGATCCACTTCAAGATCACGCTGAAAACAAACAAAGCAGATAAAAACAAAAAAAAATCAACAAATAGTGTCTAAAGTATTTTTATTTACCCATAGTTGGATCCACTTCAAGATCACGCTGAAAACAAACAAAGTAGGTACAAAAAAAAAAAAATCAACAAATATTCTCAAGTATTATTTACCCATAGTTGGATCCTCAAAAAAAATAAATAAATAAATTACCCTTTTGGACAGTGTGTCCCTAGTCCAACAGTTGTGTAAGTAAATTATTAATTAAATTGCAGATCCAGTTTGTACAATAAAGTGAGTTTCAGGCACTCTGAAATTTTAATTAAAAATAGTGTTTGATTAATATTATTTTTTAATCATCAGTGGGTCGTTAGTAAAATCTAATTTGAGACAAATATTTCTATTAGAAAATAACACCAGACCTTTAAAAAGTCTGATTTTCTTTGTAGTTGTAGTACCTGATATAACACACACAGAATGCTGACAGATGGTAATGGAAATCATAAAATAATTTTAAAATAAAAACAGGTTAAACAACACATTTTTCTTATCAATTTCAGGAGACCACCTCAACTAAATTTTTACCTAAAAAGAAATACTGTTTTTTTTAAGGTTAAAAGGTGAGCACATATTTATATTTGATTATAAATAGTAACTGTCTACCAGCTGTAATGTATTTTTTTTTTTTAATATAGCACTGTAATTACAAAGTAAGAATTTAGCTTAATCACAGAAAAAAATGAGGTTCATGAGTCTTAACCTTTTACATTTTTAGTTTATCACAAAATTAAGAATGGTAGCAATTTGTCTTCAGACCATCCATGCAGAGTAGATATCAAACACATTTTAGGAGGATTTCTTGTCCTGCGGCTCAGGTGTGATGAGTCGCTAAATGACTATTGAGTCACCAAAGCGTGAGGTCAGTGTCGAGCTCTCCCGTCTTCATCATTACTGACACAGTCTGTAAAAATTAAATTGCTGAACTCTCTGCGTGAGTCGCATGATTAGATGAGAGTTAAAGTGACTCACATTGTCCTGAGCCAAACGTTTTTGTCATCACTTCACACTGGTGACGCGTTCTCTAAGTCACTGCACTTTTTCTTAACACTCCAAAGAAGTCATGTTAAAGTGTATTTACATGCTGAAGGTTATGTGCCCTGTTGCAGTGGAATTTGTGTGCATATTGGGACCTCTAAGTGGGGTGTGAGTGTGTGGAGTGTAAGATAGGAATATATTGTTTATCCATCATGTTTACTCTAGGTCTCAAAATAGGACTGCTGTTAATGTCCAAGAATTGTAATTCTACAAAAACAGTTTATTTTGGCAGTTTGCCATCTATTTAGCTTTCCCATTCATCTCCATCCATCCATTTTCTATTTATTTATTTTTTGCGGGAGGGTGGTGGGGGGTAACTGTTATAAATTATTAGATTTACTGTCTTGCCAGGCTGAAGCCGGATTTATGAATCCTCTGCATGTACATGAGGATTAAAGAAGTGGATCTTGGGAAGCGTGAGAGCATTACAGCAAGGTTTTTAAGGATTATATCTCTATCCTTTTTTTTTTTTTAAGGAAGCCAGGAGAATCAGGGGAATGAAAAAACAAAACAAAGACGGGTCATCACCCTTCTAACACCAGTGCTCAGGATATAATTTTCACAGGTTTTTAAACTATCCAGCCCATAAAATTCAATCTGCTTGCTGCTGTAGTGTGTCATCAGAGGCAGCAGTTGTCAAAGAGGTAGGCAGCTGTTTTCCATTTTGTGTGTGTGTGTCTGTGTGTGTTTGTGTGTGTGTGTGTGTGTGTGTGTGTGTGTGTGCGCGCAGCGTCCTCTGTGCATCCCCCGGTGGATTGAAGTCACATGACGAAGAGGCTTCACCCTTGTCTTTCTACCTCATGTGGTCTCGTCTGCCCCACTGCAACCAGCAGATGCCTCCCTCTTGGGACCCTCACCACAAGGAGCTTGTGGTTTCTCAAGTGCTGCGGATACTAATCGGATCAGGGATGACATATTGCAGGGGTGAAGAGGATTGTCATGGTCCAACTGGGATGGGATCAGTCGGTTACAACAGTGGAGGAGAGGAAATGTGTAGCATTGCAGGATTTCTCAGATTAAAACTCTTGTAGTTGCAGATAGCTGAGGATCTAGATGTGGAAAAGGTAACGTGTTTGATGTTTGGACAAGATAGTAATCATATACAGGTGCATCTCAAAATTAGAATATCATAGAAAAAGTTGATATTTTGTCATTTATTTCAGAAAGTGACATTTTTATATAATCTACATTCATTACATATAAACTAAAATATTTTAATTTTCATAATTGGGACCTATAGCTATTTTTTTTTTTTTATGCAACACATCTCAAAATATTAGAATATTTAATTTAAAGTTTGCCAAACACTGTGCATTATAAATGCTGTTATAATCTGTCACTGTGGCTCAGTACACACAACCAGAAGCATGGGGAAGACTGACTGGACAGCTGTCCAGAAGATGCTCATTGACACCCTCCACAAGAACGATAAGGCACAGAAGGTCATTTGTGAAAGGGCGCTGTATCAAACCATACGAGCTAAAATTGGTTCTTCTCGACAAGGGTCAGACAGAAGTCAGACTACCAAAGCAAGAATTTTAGCTTCTGATTTGAAGCGAAACTTCCTCGCGTCAAGCAACCCAGTCCAGTCGAAGATTCAAGCTTCTCTACTATATTTATGGAAAGTTGACTGGAATGGGAAAAAGTGGTAGGAAAAGATGCACATGTAACAGGGATGACCACAGCCTTGAGAATATTGTCAAAGATAGCCAATTCAAGGACTTGGGGAGCTTTACATGGAGTGGACTGAATGGACTTGTCCAGGAAATCTGCCACAAGTGTGGCATTCCAAGTGTCATGACACTGCGGCACCTCAATCAATCAATCAATTTTTTTTTTATATAGCGCCAAATCACAACAAACAGTTGCCCCAAGGCGCTTTATATTGTAAGGCAAGGCCATACAAAAATGATGTAAAACCCCAACGGTCAAAACGACCCCCTGTGAGCAAGCACTTGGCTACAGTGGGAAGGAAAAACTCCCTTTTAACAGGAAGAAACCTCCAGCAGAACCAGGCTCAGGGAGGGGCAGTCCTCTGCTGGGACTGGTTGGGGCTGAGGGAGAGAACCAGGAAAAAGACATGCTGTGGAGGGGAGCAGAGATCGATCACTAATGATTAAATGCAGAGTGGTGCATACAGAGCAAAAAGAGAAAGAAACAGTGCATCATGGGAACCCCCCAGCAGTCTACGTCTATAGCAGCATAACTAAGGGATGGTTCAGGGTCACCTGATCCAGCCCTAACTATAAGCTTTAGCAAAAAGGAAAGTTTTAAGCCTAATCTTAAAAGTAGAGAGGGTGTCTGTCTCCCTGATCTGAATTGGGAGCTGGTTCCACAGGAGAGGAGCCTGAAAGCTGAAGGCTCTGCCTCCCATTCTACTCTTACAAACCCTAGGAACTACAAGTAAGCCTGCAGTCTGAGAGCGAAGCGCTCTATTGGGGTGATATGGTACTACGAGGTCCCTAAGATAAGATGGGACCTGATTATTCAAAACCTTATAAGTAAGAAGAAGAATTTTAAATTCTATTCTAGAATTAACAGGAAGCCAATGAAGAGAGGCCAATATGGGTGAGATATGCTCTCTCCTTCTAGTCCCCGTCAGCACTCTAGCTGCAGCATTTTGAATTAACTGAAGGCTTTTTAGGGAACTTTTAGGACAACCTGATAATAATGAATTACAATAGTCCAGCCTAGAGGAAATAAATGCATGAATTAGTTTTTCAGCATCACTCTGAGACAAGACCTTTCTGATTTTAGAGATATTGCGTAAATGCAAAAAAGCAGTCCTACATATTTGTTTAATATGCGCTTTGAATGACATATCCTGATCAAAAATGACTCCAAGATTTCTCACAGTATTACTAGAGGTCAGGGTAATGCCATCCAGAGTAAGGATCTGGTTAGACACCATGTTTCTAAGATTTGTGGGGCCAAGTACAATAACTTCAGTTTTATCTGAGTTTAAAAGCAGGAAATTAGAGGTCATCCATGTCTTTATGTCTGTAAGACAATCCTGCAGTTTAGCTAATTGGTGTGTGTCCTCTGGCTTCATGGATAGATAAAGCTGGGTATCATCTGCGTAACAATGAAAATTTAAGCAATACCGTCTAATAATACTGCCTAAGGGAAGCATATATAAAGTGAATAAAATTGGTCCTAGCACAGAACCTTGTGGAACTCCATAATTAACTTTAGTCTGTGAAGAAGATTCCCCATTTACATGAACAAATTGTAATCTATTAGACAAATATGATTCAAACCACCGCAGCGCAGTGCCTTTAATACCTATGGCATGCTCTAATCTCTGTAATAAAATTTTATGGTCAACAGTATCAAAAGCAGCACTGAGGTCTAACAGAACAAGCACAGAGATGAGTCCACTGTCCGAGGCCATAAGAAGATCATTTGTAACCTTCACTAATGCTGTTTCTGTACTATGATGAATTCTAAAACCTGACTGAAACTCTTCAAATAGACCATTCCTCTGCAGATGATCAGTTAGCTGTTTTACAACTACCCTTTCAAGAATTTTTGAGAGAAAAGGAAGGTTGGAGATTGGCCTATAATTAGCTAAGATAGCTGGGTCAAGTGATGGCTTTTTAAGTAATGGTTTAATTACTGCCACCTTAAAAGCCTGTGGTACATAGCCAACTAACAAAGATAGATTGATCATATTTAAGATCGAAGCATTAAATAATGGTAGGGCTTCCTTGAGCAGCCTGGTAGGAATGGGGTCTAATAAACATGTTGATGGTTTGGATGAAGTAACTAATGAAAATAACTCAGACAGAACAATCGGAGAGAAAGAGTCTAACCAAATACCGGCATCACTGAAAGCAGCCAAAGATAACGATACGTCTTTGGGATGGTTATGAGTAATTTTTTCTCTAATAGTTAAAATTTTGTTAGCAAAGAAAGTCATGAACTCATTACTAGTTAAAGATAATGGAATACTCAGCTCAATAGAGCTCTGACTCTTTGTCAGCCTGGCTACAGTGCTGAAAAGAAACCTGGGGTTGTTCTTATTTTCTTCAATTAGTGATGAGTAGAAAGATGTCCTAGCTTTACGGAGGGCTTTTTTATAGAGCAACAGACTCTTTTTCCAGGCTAAGTGAAGATCTTCTAAATTAGTGAGACGCCATTTCCTCTCCAACTTACGGGTTATCTGCTTTAAGCTACGAGTTTGAGAGTTATACCATGGAGTCAGACACTTCTGATTTAAAGCTCTCTTTTTCAGAGGAGCTACAGCATCCAAAGTTGTCTTCAATGAGGATGTAAAACTATTGACGAGATACTCTATCTCCCTTACAGAGTTTAGGTAGCTACTCTGCACTGTGTTGTTATATGGCATTAGAGAACATAAAGAAGGAATCATATCCTTAAACCTAGTTACAGCGCTTTCTGAAAGACTTCTAGTGTAATGAAACTTATTCCCTACTGCTGGGTAGTCCATCAGAGTAAATGTAAATGTTATTAAAAAATGATCAGACAGAAGGGAGTTTTCAGGGAATACTGTTAAGTCTTCTATTTCCATACCATAAGTCAGAACAAGATCTAAGATATGATTAAAGTGGTGGGTGGACTCATTTACTTTTTGAGCAAAGCCAATAGAGTCTAATAATAGATTAAATGCAGTGTTGAGGCTGTCATTCTCAGCATCTGTGTGGATGTTAAAATCGCCCACTATAATTATCTTATCTGAGCTAAGCACTAAGTCAGACAAAAGGTCTGAAAATTCACAGAGAAACTCACAGTAACGACCAGGTGGACGATAGATAATAACAAATAAAACTGGTTTTTGGGACTTCCAATTTGGATGGACAAGACTAAGAGACAAGCTTTCAAATGAATTAAAGCTCTGTCTGGGTTTTTGATTAATTAATAAGCTGGAATGGAAGATTGCTGCTAATCCACCGCCCCGGCCCGTGCTACGAGCATTCTGACAGTTAGTGTGACTCGGGGGTGTTGACTCATTTAAACTAACATATTCATCCTGCTGTAACCAGGTTTCTGTTAGGCAGAATAAATCAATATGTTGATCAATTATTATATCATTTACCAACAGGGACTTAGAAGAGAGAGACCTAATGTTTAATAGACCACATTTAACTGTTTTAGTCTGTGGTGCAGTTGAAGGTGCTATATTATTTTTTCTTTTTGAATTTTTATGCTTAAATAGATTTTTGCTTGTTATTGGTAGTCTGGGAGCAGGCACCGTCTCTACGGGGATGGGGTAATGAGGGGATGGCAGGGGGAGAGAAGCTGCAGAGAGGTGTGTAAGACTACAACTCTGCTTCCTGGTCCCAACCCTGGATAGTCACGGTTTGGAGGATTTAAGAAAATTAGCCAGATTTCTAGAAATGAGAGCTGCTCCATCCAAAGTGGGATGGATGCCGTCTCTCCTAACAAGACCAGGTTTTCCCCAGAAGCTTTGCCAATTATCTATGAAGCCCACCTCATTTTTTGGACACCACTCAGACAGCCAGCAATTCAAGGAGAACATGCGGCTAAACATGTCACTCCCGGTCTGATTGGGGAGGGGCCCAGAGAAAACTACAGAGTCCGACATTGTTTTTGCAAAGTTACACACCGATTTAATGTTAATTTTAGTGACCTCCGATTGGCGTAACCGGGTGTCATTACTGCCGACGTGAATTACAATCTTACCAAATTTACGCTTAGCCTTAACCAGCAGTTTCAAATTTCCTTCAATGTCGCCTGCTCTGGCCCCCGGAAGACAATTGACTATGGTTGCTGGTGTCGCTAACTTCACATTTCTCAACACAGAGTCGCCAATAACCAGAGTTTGATCCTCGGCGGGTGTGTCGTCGAGTGGGGAAAAACGGTTAGAAATGTGAACGGGTTGGCGGTGTACACGGGGCTTCTGTTTAGGGCTACGCTTCCTCCTCACAGTCACCCAGTCAGCCTGCTTTCCCGGCTGCTCGGGATCTGCCAGGGGTGAACTAACGGCGGCTAAGCTACCTTGGTCCGCACCGACTACAGGGGCCTGGCTAGCTGTAGAATTTTCCACGGTGCGGAGCCGAGTCTCCAATTCGCCCAGCCTGGCCTCCAAAGCTACGAATAAGCTACACTTATTACAAGTACCATTACTGCTAAAGGAGGCCGAGGAATAACTAAACATTTCACACCCAGAGCAGAAAAGTGCGGGAGAGACAGGAGAAGCCGCCATGCTAAATCGGCTACGAGCTAGTAGCTACGCTAAGCTAGCGGATTCCTAAAAACACGCAAAGTGAATAATGTGTAAATAATTTAGAGGTGATTCAGCAGAAGGAGTGCTTTAGTTAAGGCACGTAAAGATTACACTGGGAAACAAATCGTAATCTAGATAACTAGATCAATCTAACTGCGCAGATTAAACAGCTAACAGATACAGAAAAACACCGCTGTGCTCCGGAACAGGAAGTGATACAATACCGCAGTGAGAGCCAACCACCAGTCAAGACCTGGTGGTTGACACCTGAGACCATGTCAGAAGCATCTTAACTGGGCTAAGGAGAAACGCAAGTGGACTGTTGCCCGCTTGTCCAAAGTCCTCTTTTCAAATGACAGTTGATTTGACATTCCATTTGGAGATCAGTGTCCCATATAGTGCAACAGATAACAGAATATTTACAGAGGAATCCTGCAAATGGTGATAGAAGCACCAAATTTGGCACAAATACACCTTAGACATTACTCTTTAAAAAAAAAAAAAAAAAAAAAAAAAAAAAGATTGGCCATTTGAATTTTCAGTAGGCAGCCAGGTAACGGTGAATTGAAGAATTACACAGGGGTCAAAATTAAAAGATGCTCCAATCATATTGAGTACTATATCATATTATTTGTCTGATCACAAAGATTCCAAAAAGGTATAGTTTGGACTATCTGTGACTGAATGGTGTGGGCTAAAAACAGCAAGAATTGTGACAAAGGTCAATTTCAGTTTGTACAGGGGTCTAATGGTTAAAGTTGGTCTAATTATGGTAAATTTAAAATAGAGTTAAGTTAAATTCAAATTATTGGTTGAGTTAATAGGGTTTTAAAAAGGAATAGTTTGCACCATGGGGCATGCTTAGTTATCATGTTACGGGTTAAGATACGTCACATGTCATAGAATCCAATGGTTGTCGATACGTTTGACCTTTACTTTGTAAACTAAGCATTCATCACAGTCAATACTATTCCATTTATTAATTCTATTAGCACAATCAATTATTTGTGTTACCAAAATTGGAGCAACTTTAACTTTCGACCCCTGTACAAACTGAAACTGACCTTTACCATTTTTGCTGTTTTTACCCCATAACGCTATAACATTCAGTCAGATAGTCCAAACTATACCTTTTTGGAATCTTTATGCTCAGACAAATAATGTGTAGTTTTCAATATGATTGGAGCATCTTTTAATTTTGACCCCTGTGTAATTCTTCAATTGACTTCTACCTGGCTGCCTGTTGAAAATTCAAGTGGCCAATTAGTTTTTTCAAAAGAGTAATGTCTGAGTATTTGTCCTGAATTTGTTGCTTCTATTATCATTTGCAGGATTGTTTCACTTACTTGCTGCACTAATATGGTAAATACTGCATTTAGCGCTTTTTCCATTTGCATCAGAAGCTCAAAGCACTTTACAATTACATAGTCTAGATGAAGAGTTGAGACACAAAATCCAAGTCGCTTGAAGTCCAGTGTGAAGTTTCCACATTCAGTGATGGTACCATGTCATCTGCTGGTGTTGGTCCACTGTGTTTTATCAAGTCCAAAGTCAACACAGCTGTCAACCAGGAGATTTTAGAGCACTTCATGCTTCCAACTGCTGACGAGCTTTACAGAGATGCTGATTTCTTTTCCAGTAGGACTTGACACCTGCTCACAGTGTCAAAACTAGTAGTAACTGGTTTGCCGATGATAGTATAACTGTACTTGCTTGGCCAGCCAACTCACCTGATACCGTAATTAATGTAAAAGGAACACCAACCAGGTATTGATTGTACAAATGAACATACATTTCAGAAGCTAGAAATTCCTGTATTATAGATCCTTTTCTGATTGATCTTATGGAATATTCTAATATTTTGCACTACATTTTTTTCTTTTTTTTCATGCTGTGGGCTGTAACTTCAATCCATCCATCCATTTTCTTCCGCTTTATCCGGAGTCGGGTCGCGGGGGCAGCAGCTCAAGCAAAGCCGCCCAGACCTCCCGATCAACACACACCACCTCCAGCTCCTCTGGCGGAACCCCAAGGTGTTCCCAAGCCAGCCGAGAGATGTAGTCCCTCCAGCGTGTCCTGGGTCTTCCCCGGGGCCTCCTCCCAGTGGGACGTGCCCGGAACACCTCTCCAGCGAGGCGTCCAGGGGGCATCCGGAAAAGATGCCCGAGCCACCTCAACTGACTCCTTTCGACGTGGAGGAGCAGCGGTTCGACTCCGAGCTCCTCCCGAGTGACCGAGCTCCTCACCCTATCTCTAAGGGAGCGCCCTGCCACCCTGCGGAAGAAACTCATCTCGGCCGCTTGTACTCGCGATCTCGTTCTTTTGGTCATGAGCCAAATCTCATGACCATAGGTGAGGATCGGAACGTAGATCGAGTGGTAAATCGAGAGCTTTGCCCCCCTACTCAGCTCTCTCTTCACCACGACGGTCCAATACAGCGACCGTCTCACTGCAGATGCTGCACCGATCCGTCTATCGATCTCACGCTCCATCCGTCCCTCACTTGTGAACAAGACCCCGAGATACTTAAACTCCTCCACTTGAGGCAAGGACACTCCACCGACCTGAAGAGGGCAAAGCACCTTTTTCCGGTCGAGAACCATGGCCTCGGATTTGGAGGTGCTGATTTTCATCCCAGACGCTTCACACTCGGCTGCAAACCGCCCCAGTGTACGCTGAAGGTCCTGATTTGACGAAGCCAACAGAACCACATCGTCCGCAAACAGCAGAGACGAGATTTTGTGGTTCCCAAACCAGACCCCCTCTACACCCTGGCTGCATCTAGAAATTCTGTCCATAAAAATAATGAACAGAACCGGTGACAAAGTGCAGCCCTGGCGGAGGCCAGCGTGCACTGGAAACAGGTTTGACTTACTACCGGCAATGCGAACCAAGCTCCTGCTGCGGCCGTACAGGGACCGGATAGCCCTTAGCAAAGGACCCCGTACTCCCGGAGCACTCCCCACAGGGTGCGTCGAGGGACACGGTCGAATGCCTTCTCCAGATCCACAAAACACATGTGGAATGGGTGGGCAAACTCCCATGAACCCACGAGCACCCGATGGAGCGTGTAGAGCTGGTCTAGTGTGCCGCGACCAGGACGAAAACCACACTGCTCCTCCTGAATCCGAGGTTCGACCATCGGTCGAATTCTCCTCTTCAGTACTCTAAAATAGACCTTACCGGGGAGGCTGAGGAGTGTGATCCCCCTATAGTTGGAACACACCCTCCGGTCCCCCTTCTTAAACAGAGGGACCACCACCCCGGTCTGCCAATCCAGAGGCACTGTCCCTGATCGCCACGCGATGTTGCAGAGGCGTGTCAGCCAAGACAGCCCCACAACATCCAGAGACTTAAGGTACTCAGGATGGATTTCATCCACCCCAGGAGCCTTGCCACCGTGGAGCTTTCTAACCACCTCGGTGACTTCGGCCTGGGTAATGGATGAGTCCGCCTCCAAGTCCCCAGTCTCTGCTTCCTCTTCGGAAGACGTGACGATGGGATTGAGGAGATCCTCGAAGTACTCCTTCCACCGCCCGACAACATCCCCAGTCGTAAACGGTGCGGGTGGAGAGCTGCTTCTGCCTCCTGAGGCATCGGACGGTTTGCCAGAATCTCTTCGAGGCCGACCGATAGTCCTCCTCCATAGCCTCCCCGAACTCCTCCCAGACCCGAGTTTTTGCCTCTGCAACTGCACGAGCTGCGGCACGCTTGGCCTGCCGGTACCTGTCAGCTGCCTCTGGGGTCTCACCTACTAACAAAGATAAGTAGGACTCCTTCTTCAGCTTGATGGCATCCCTTACTTCCGGTGTCCACCACCGGGTTCGGGGATTGCCGCCGCAACAGGCACCAGAGACCTTGCGACCACAGCTACGAGCAGCCGCATCGACAATGGAGGTGGAGAACATGGTCCACTCGGACTCCATGTCTCCAACCTCCCCCGGGATCTGGGAGAAGCTTTCCCGGAGGTGGGAGTTGAAGACCTCGCTGACAGAGGGTTCCGCCAGTCGTTCCCAGCAGACCCTCACGATACGTTTGGGCCTGCCAGGTCTTACCGGCTTCCTACCCTCCCAGCGGATCCAACTCACCACCAGGTGGTGATCAGTCGACAGCTCTGCCCCTCTCTTCACTCGAGTGTCCGAGACACGTGGCCGAAGGTCAGATGATACGACTACAAAGTCGATCATCGACCTCCGGCTCAGGGTGTCCTGGTGCCACGTGCACTTATGGACACCCTTGTGCTCAAACATGGTGTTCGTGATGGACAAACTGTGACTATCACAGAAGTCCAACAACTGAACACCACTCGGGTTCAGTTCGGGGAGGCCGTGCTTCCCTATCACTCCCCTCCAGGTCTCACTGTTGCCGCCCACGTTTGCGTTGAAGTCCCCCAGGAGAACAATGGAGTCCCCAGTCGGAGCGCTATCTAGTACCCCTCCCAGGGACTCCAGGAAGGTTGGGTACTCTGCACTGCTGCTCGGCCCGTAGGCCAAGACAATGGTGAGAGACCTGTCCCCGACCCGAAGGCGTAGGGACGCGACCCTCTCGTTCACCGGAGTGAACTCCAACACTTGGCGACTGAGCTGGGGAGCAATAAGCAATGCGACCCCAGCTCTCCTCCTCTCCCCCGTGGGCGATGCCAGAAAATGGAGCGTCCAGCCCCTCTCCAGGGAGTTTGGGTTACCAGAGCCCAAGCTGTGCGTGGAGGTGAGCCCGACTATCTGTAGTCGGTATCTCTCAACCTCCCGCACAAGCTCAGGCTCCTTCCCCCCTAGCTAGGTGACATTCCACGTCCCAACAGCCAGGGGACTGTGAGCGTGGACCGGGCCGCCGGGCACCCGCCCTCGACCGCCCGCCCAATCCTCTCTGCACCCGACCCCCATGGCCCCCTCTGCAGGTGGTGGAACCCACAGGAGGGTAACTTCAAAATGATTTAAAAAAAAAAATGCAGGAAACGGTTTATCTGTAATGAGTCCCAGAATATAAATAATTTTCACTTTCTGATTGACAAAAAACTTTTGATCTTTTTTACAGTATTGTAATTTTTTTGAGTAAAAATAAAAAGGTGATATACTTTTCTTTTTTCCCCACATTACTATATTGATTTTAGCTAATTGTTTTCCTTTTATTAATTTTCTTTCTTTTTGTATCACTTATGCGGGTCTGAGTCGCAGTGGCAGCAGACCAAGCAGCTCATTCTATACTTCCCTATCCTCAGCCAAGTGCTGTAACTCTTCCTGGGGTGCATCCCAAGGCATTCAAGATCACCTGGGAAATATAATCCCCCCAGCATGTCCTGGGCAATATTTGAAGTACTGCTATATTCTATCAAAACATCTATAGATATTCTCATGTTTTTCATTATCCTTTGTTTCTTTCTTTCATGTTGTGTCCATATTTCAAGAAGCTCCATATGTTGTAACCACAACCAGTGACACTTGAAACTCCCTCCTTCTCTCAATTATAGGTGAACAATGTGGCTGAATCTAAATATTTGTTCATAGAAGTGTTTTTAAAATGACACTGACTAATGAATGTATGGGTTCATTAATGTTCTGTAGCATTTAGGTGGCTACCACAACACAGTAGTACTCAGGCAGTTAGACCCACAGAGCTTGTGAATAGTTCAGCTTTGTTGATGCTGAACTGAGCCCATTAGAAGGAAACTCCTAGTTTTCTCTTCTGGTTAAGATCATAGGACTGTTTAAATGGGTTTTACTGACCAGACGGTACCGAAACCCCAGATCCCGTTCCTAAACCTATTAGACCACTTATCCAGCAACAAGCAGCAGACATCATGTGCTGTTGTCTGTAATTTAGGCACCACCTTTACTGTTTAATGTGGTGATGGTGTGATTGTGTATTGTGATGAGAATACAGAGTCTTTTGGTTGTCAAATAATTTTCATGAGCTGCAAATAACATATGGTACTTGGAGCCGATTGTACACAATCGCACCTCTGCTTCTAAGTGCACGTCAGTTTTCTGGTGCAGACATATTGGGGTTACAGAAATCAGCAGAGGTCTGGTTAAGTGGTTTGGGTGAGATGCACAGATCCTGTTAGAGGGTGCTGAGCTAAAAGGAGAGTGAGCACAAGTGCTATTGTTTGAACAGATGTTCAAGGTCAGAATTTAATCCCCGTCTGCATATATACTAATGGTAAATGCCACACTGGCAGAACCATTTATATAGATAAATACACATATGCAGTTTGTTCTTGCAAGACAGAAAGTATGTAGTGGATGAGTGAACGTAGTGTGTGTGTGTGTGTGTGTGTGTGTGTGTGTGTGACCCCCATCTGCCCTTCCCGCTCAGCCTACAACATCCTACTCAAAGTCAACAGACAACTTCTATCAGGAAGGGCCAACCACCAAAACAACAAAGACAGACAAGAACGAAAGAAGTGGCAATAACTGAAGTGATGAAAAGTGAGACACCAAGGAGACGAGACCCCAACAGTACAACATACCAGGGCAAACAACCACACATGAACAAGCAGTGACAGCAACAGTCTGTCTAGTTAGCGAGCATCCATACCCTATTCTAGGACACCAGAGTCTTGATCCCATTGAGAACAACCAAAACCGAATTGTGGTGATGGCCACAAACACCTAACCATCCAGACACAGAGACCCAGATCACAGCTAAATATCTGATCACTACTGTGGCCAGTTTCAGGAGGAGCAGTGTGGTTTTCGTTCTGGTCGCGGCACACTGGACCAGCTCTACACCCTCCATCGGGTGCTCGAGGGTTCATGGGAGTTCGCCCAACCAGTCCACATGTGTTTTGTGGATCTGGAAAAGGCGTTTGACCGTGTCCCTTGGGGCACCCTGTGGGGTCCTTTGTTAAGGGTTATCCTGTCCCTGTACGACCACAGCAGGAGCTTGGTTCGCATTGCTGGTAGTAAGTCAAGCCGGTTTCCAGTGCATGTTGGCCTCTGCCAGGACTGCCCTTTGTCACCGGTTCTGTTCATTACCTTTATGGACAGAATTTCTAGGCACAGTCAGGATGTAGAGGGTGTCTGGTTTGGGAACCACAGAATCTCGTCTCTCCTGTTTGCGGACAATGTGGTTCTGTTGGCTTCATCAAATCAGGACCGTCAGCGTGCACTGGAGCGGTTTGCAGCTGAGTGTGAAGTGTCTGGGATGAAAATCAGCACCTCCAAATCCGCTGTATCGGACCGTCGTGGTGAAGAGAGAGCTGAGCAGGGGGGACAAAGCTCTCGATTTACCGATTGATCTATGGTCATGAGATTTGGCTCATGATCGAAAGAACAACATCGTGAGTACAAGTGGCCGAGATGAGTTTCCTCCGCAGGGTGGCTGGGTGCACCCTTAGAGATAGGGTGAGGAGCTCAGTCACTCGGGAGGATCTTGGAGTCGAGCCGCTACTCCTCCACGTCGAAAGGAGCTGGGGGAGGTGTGTGTGGATCGGGAGGTCTGGGCGGCTTTACTTGAGCTGCTGCCCCCGCGACCCGACCTTGGATGAAGCAGAAGAAAATGAATGGATACTGTGGCCGGTGTGTTGGGCCAAGACAAAAGAACAGAACCCTACCATATGACGTGGACCATTCTGGTATGTCAGGAGCCATACGGGTGATTGCATGCAACAGATGGAAATGGGTCCAGGATGCAGGGCCCCAGGAGAAACAAGGAGAAAAAGGACAGTAGAAAGGCATAGGGGGCATGAAGGGCACCCACCAGAGCCACAGGGGGAGCCGATGAACAATTTTCAATTTATTTTCATTTATATAGTGCCAAATCAGAACAGAGTTGCCTCAAGGTGCTTCACACAAGTAAGGTCTAACCTTAATAACCCTCAGAGCAGCAGTGGTAAGGAAAAACTCCCTCTGAGGAAAAAATGTCAAGCAGACCAGACTCAAAGGGGTGACCCTCTGCTTGGGCCATGCTACAGAGACATACATTGCAGAACAATCCACAAAACTAATATACAGGAAATGCTGTTGGTGCACAGGACAGGAGGGTCTCCAGCACAAATACAGTTGTGCTCAAACGTTTACATACCCTGGCAGAATTTTTGCCTTTTTGCCATTTTTAAGAGAATATGAATGACAACACAAAAACTTTTTTTTCACTCATGGTTTCCTCTTTAAATCAAAATGACAAGAGAACTAACCAAATGAACCTGATCAAAAGTTTACATACCCCTGTTCTTAATACTGTGTATTGCCCCTTTAACATCAATGACAGTTTGGAGTTTGTGGTAGTTGTGGACGAGGCTCTCTGATGGTAAAGCTGCCACTGAATATGTTTCGGACTTTATTTACATCAATTACAAAGAAATACGATGGTAATACTGCGGTAAATACTATGGTAAATCTGCATGGGGTAGACAGTTCTCAAAAACTGAGTGACTGTACAAGAAGTAGCAGAGTGAGGAAAGCCACCAAGACACCCAGACAACCCAGAAGTTATAGGCTTACGTGGCTGTGATTGGGGAAATTATGCACAGTGCAAGCTTTGCATTTTGTATCACCAGTTATCCATCTTCATGATGAAGTGGTATTGAGGAGGATTTTCTTAAAAAGAAGACCTGAAAGTTTAGCTACAAATTGCCAGAAGGTACATCTGAGATGCAAGCCTGGATTTGATCTGTTTTGGTGAAAGAAAATCCTTCTCTGCTCTACTTAACTATGAAGCTAAGAGTATTGATGAAAAATGCAAAGCTTGCACTGTGCACAATTTCTCCAATCACAGCCACATAAGCCCATAACTTCTCCTGGGTTGTCTGGGTGTCGTGGTGGCTTTCCTTACTCTTCTCCTTCTTGCACAGTCAGTTTTTGAGAACTGTCTACTCCATGCAGATTTACCAGTGCCATACTGTTTGTATTTCTTTGTAATTAATGTAAATAAAGTCCAAGACATATTCAGTGGCAGATTTACCATCAGAGAGCCTCGTCCAAAACTACCACAAATGACTCCAAGCTGTTGATGTTAAAGAGGCAATACACAGTATTAAGAACAGGGGTATGTAAACTTTGTATCAGGGTCATTTGGGTAGTTGTCATTTTGATTTAAAAAGAGGAAATGCAGCTGTCTGACAATAAATGGCTTCACCCAACCACTAACCATGAGTGGGGAGAAAAAAAAAAGTTTTTGTGTTGTCATTCATATTCTCTTAAAAATGGCTAAAAAGCAAAACCTCTGCCAGGGTATGTAAACGTTTGAGCACAACTGTACCACACCCATCTCTCGATGAAGCTGCACCTTAAACAGAGAGAAAAAACAGAATCAGGCATCAGAAAGACAAGGAATACAGTATAATTTGTCAGCATTAAACAACAAGAAAAACAAAGAAATACTAAGGTGATTGCCGGCCACTAGCCCTAAGCTTCACTGAAAGACCCAGAATTTAGGTAAAGTTGAGGCCGCGGCATGCTCTGTTTCCTAATAAAATGAATTAAGAGTAAAAAGCATAGAACTATACTATGCCAGTATAAAAGGGATACGAAAGGGAAAATAAGTGCGTCTTAAGTCTGGACTTGAAAGTCTACACAGAATCTGACTGTTTTATTGATGCAGGGAGGTCATTCCACAGAACAGGGGCATGACAAGAGAAAGCTCTGACCCACAGACGTCTTATTCACCCTAGGGACACAAAGTAGTCCTGCACCCTGAGAATGCAAAGCCCGGGCCGGTACGTCAGGTTTAATTAGGTCAGCTAGGTAGGGAGGTGCCAGTCCGTGAACAATTCTATAGACTAGTAGCAGAACCTTAAAATCTGATCTCACTGGAATAGGAAGCCATTGCAGGGATGCCAAAATGGGTGGAATGTGGTTGAACTTTCTGCTTCATGTCAAAAGTCTGGCAGCAACATTTTGGACCAATTGGAGAGCCCTAATGCTAGACTGCGGTAAACTAGAAAATAGAACATTACAGTAGTCCAGTCTAGAAGAGATAAACACATGGATCAGGGTCTTAGCATCAGCCATAGACAGAATGGGACGAATCTTTGCTATATTTCACAGGTGGAAGAAAGTATCAATCAATCAATCAATTTTATTTATATAGCGCCAAATCACAACAAACAGTTGCCCCAAGGCGCCTTATATTGTAAGGCAAGGCCATACAATAATTACGGAAAAACCCCAACGGTGAAAACGACCCCCTGTGAGCAAGCACTTGGCAACAGTGGGAAGGAAAAACTCCCTTTTAACAGGAAGAAACCTCCAGCAGAACCAGGCTCAGGGAGGGACAGTCTTCTGCTGGGGCTGGTTGGGGCTGAGGGAGAGAACCAGGAAAAAGACATGCTGTGGAGGGGAGCAGAGATCAATCACTAATGATTAAATGCAGAGTGGTGCATACAGAGCAAAAAGAGAAAGAAACACTCAGTGCATCATGGGAACCCCCCAGCAGTCTAAGTCTATAGCAGCATAACTAAGGGATGGCTCAGGGTCACCTGATCCAGCCCTAACTATAAGCTTTAGCAAAAAGGAAAGTTTTAAGCCTAATCTTAAAAGTAGAGAGGGTGTCTGTCTCCCTGATCTGAATTGGGAGCTGGTTCCACAGGAGAGGAGCCTGAAAGCTGAAGGCTCTGCCTCCCATTCTACTCTTACAAACCCTAGGAACTACAAGTAAGCCTGCAGTCTGAGAGCGAAGCGCTCTATTGGGGTGATATGGTACTAAGAGGTCCCTAAGATAAGATGGGACCTGATTATTCAAAACCTTATAAGTAAGAAGAATTTTAAATTCTATTCTAGAATTAACAGGAAGCCAATGAAGAGAGGCCAATATGGGTGAGATATGCTCTAGTAAGTAGTAAGTAAGTAAGGTTTATTTATATAGCACCTTTCAAGATAGAAATCACAAAGTGCTTCACATAAGAACAGAGAAATTAAAAACGGCAGAAACATAAAACCATAAAAACTAGGTAAAAGCCAGCCTATACAAAAGGGTCTTTAGCTTCACTTTAAATGTTTCAACAGAGTCCACGGAGCGTAGGTCCAAAGGCAATGCATTCCACATTTTAGGTGCCACCACCTCGAAAGCACAGTCTCCCCTGGTCTTCAGTCTTGTCCTAGGCACTCTCTCCTTCTAGTCCCTGCCAGCACTCTAGCTGCAGCATTTTGAATTAACTGAAGGCTTTTCAGGGAACTTTTAGGACAACCTGATGATAATAATGAATTACAATAGTCCAGCCTAGAGGAAATAAATGCATGAATTAGTTTTTCAGCATCACTCTGAGACAAGACATTTCTAATTTTAGAGATATTGCGCGAATGCAAAAAAGCAGTCCTACATATTTGTTTAATATGCGCATTGAATGACATATCCTGATCAAAAATGACTCCAAGATTTCATACAGTATTACTAGAGGTCAGGGTAATGCCATCCAGAGTAAGGATGTGGTGGTTAGACACCATGTTTCTAAGATTTGTGGGGCCAAGTACAATAACTTCAGTTTTATCTGAGTTTAAAGTAGTCCTCATAATATTTCTAATGTGGAGGTCAAAGGAGAGTGTAGGATCAAAAATTACCCCAAGGTTCCTCACTTTGTCCGTATGATGTATGACATACAAGCCTAGGCTAAGACGGACCCCTGTGGAACCCCAAATTTCATGTCACTGAGTTTAGAGGTAGTGTTGCTGTACAAAACACAGTAAGAACAACTGGTCAAGTATGACGTCAACCATGCAAGGGCACTCAATCCCAGTAATCCCAAAATGATTTTCCAGCCTATCAAGTAGAATATGATGATCCACGGTATCAAATGCAGGGCGCTGGCGTATGCCCACAAAAGGGGGCACCTCAGAACTGCACCACCCGGGCCATGGCCCCCAAAGGGAGGAGCGAGTGGCGGCAGGGACGAGGGGCCAAGGAGCCAGCACAATCGAACCTAAAGCTCGGGCAGGGACCCCCGAGTCCAAAGAGGGCGGGATCCAGCCCCCAGACAAGGGGCAGGATCAAAACCCCAAGCCAGGAAGCACATGAGACTCCCTCAACACAGACCCCCCTCCCCCGGACCCCACTCCAAACACCAAAGCCCAAGATCAGGAGACCACCCAAGTGAGAGTGGGGCAACATCCCCCCCTCCTCCCCCAGTGTCATCACATGCGCCCCACCACAACACCAAGGTCAGAATTTAAAATGACTAACTATGCAAGGCAATTCTTCATTCATGGTCCCCCCTCTTGTGGGGTTGAGTCATGAATTCAGTCATATCAACAGCACGACTCTATAATTCTCACAGTGGTCAGGAGTTTCTGCTTTGTTTGTTTATGCAGTATGTCAAGTATCTTCCAAAACTGGATTTTCCCGTTATTTTTCGTGTTAGGTTTTCCATTTGTATGCCTGCCATTCAAATCAGTTTATAGTACAAAATCACAACATAAATTCCCCCAAGGTGCTTTGCGAAGGTAAAGCCTACCCTTGCCAACCACCCTGAACAAGCAAGGTAGGCAACAGTGGTAAGGGGGGAAAAAAAAACTCCCTCGGGGGGATTTGAGGAAGAAACCTTAAGTAGACTGAGGAGTGACCAACTGCTTGGGCCATATTAACGGTAACAAGAATCAGGTGAACAAAATACAACAAAGAATTGTTAGATATATTTGTGCGTGTTTAACTATTTTGTTTATTTGTTTTGGTATTAAGTAATTATTTTACTTCAATGATTATATTCTTAGTTTGATATACTTTTAGTCTTATTTGTTTAAATGTGCATGTCGAACTGCGTTGAACCGGTTTTACCACTTGGGACAAAGAGATTCAGGTTACAATATAAATCATACGAGGTCTGTTAGATAATAAACCGACCCTTTTATTTTATTTTTTTTAATTATATGGATTTGAATGACGTGCGATTACACCAATCATGCTTGAACCCTCGTGCGCATGTGTGAGTTTTTTTTACGCGTGTCGGTGACGTCATTTCCCTGTGGGCAGGCCTTGAGTGAGATGTGGTCCCGCCCTCTCGGCTGAATTCCTTTGTTTGACACGCTGCTCGAGACGGCGCATGTTGCTTTATCAAAATTTTTTCTGGACCTGTGAGGAATATCCGAGTGGACACTATTCCAGAAATTAAGCTGGTTTTCGGTGAAAAGTTTAACGGCTGATGAGAGATTATGGGGTGTTTCTGTCGGTGTAAGGACTTCCCATGGAGAGGGACGTCGTCGGCCTGTTTCGAGCTGAAAACATCCTAATTTAAGGCTTAATTCACCCAGGACGTCGTGAGAGAACAGAGAAGAATCAGAAGAGGCCGGCATGAGGACTTTATGCAGACATTCCACTGTTTAAGGACATTTTTTAATGAAAGACGTGCGCACAAATTCACCGAGTCGTTTCCGTGACGACTCGGCAAATCTGTGTGCGCCGCGACAGGAAAAACACCTCCGTGTTGAAAACCATTTGTAAAATTCAGGCGGCTTTTGATGGCTTTCAACAAGTGAGTAACTGAGAAATTGTTTAACAGCTTGGGCATGTTCCAACTTGCCCGTTAAGGTTTCCAACGGAGGTGTTTTTCCTGTCGCGACCCCCCGCGGTCGGGTCCGGCCCGACATGCAACTCTGCCCACACGTTCTTTCATTACAAAATGTCCGTTAACAATGGAATGTCCGAATAAACTCCTCATGCCGACTTCTTCTGAAAGTTCTCTGTTCTCTGACGACTTACTGGATCAACAGAGAAGTTTTCAACTTGAAACGGCGAGACGCTGCCGCCTCGAAGCGCAGATCGCCGTGAGGCGCCGTGGGCTGTCCTTACGGCGACACTACCAGACCAAAATCTCTCATCAGCCGTTAAAATTTTTACCGAAAACCAGCTGAATTTATCGAATGGTGTCCACTCAGTTGTGCCTTACAATTTTGAAAAAAATTTGATCAAACAAGCAGCAGTCTCTGAGCCATTCCAAAACAATGAAAAAATCGACGTAGAGGGTGGGCCACTCCTCACTCAGACTTGCCCACAGGCGAAATGACGTAACCGACAGGTGTGAAAAAAACTCTTGCATGCCCCCGAGGGTTCAAGCATGTCTGATGTAATCACACGTGATTCAATCCATATGGTTTTTGAAAAAAATAAAAAAGGTCGGACACTTTTCTAATAGACCTCGTATGTCCTGTTATTGAGTGGGTTATGGGCAGGGGGGCAGGACCTCCCATGAATGTCCACGGAGACCAATAAGGGAAGGATTTTGCAAAATAAGGTCCGCCTTTGTTCTGCCGATGTTGTGCTTTATAAAAACTGTTTCAGTCCATTATTTGGGGTTCTGAACTGGTGGATCTCCTGCATGAAGGAAGTTCTTCAGAATTCAGGCCTGTTTCCCACTGTGACTTTGAATAAATTTAAATGTGCAAAATAGTTAGATTTTTGTACTTTGTGAGGGACAGCGTGACAGTAAGAACCAGGGAGGTGTAACAGAATTGTCAAACATGTCATAACAGTAAGCTCTGTATGTGGGAACAGGACAGTCACCAAGTTTGGTCACAAATTGTTTGCTGGTGACATTTTTTTAATTGATATTGTCGTTATTTTTTTCTTTTCATGTCCCACTATGATGCACAGTCAGGTCCATAGGTAGCTGGACACGGACACAGGTTTTGTCATGTTTACTCAGTACACCACCATAATAAGGTTGAAATGAAAGAAGCAAGATGTGCTTATAGTGCAGACTTTCAGCTTAAATTCAGAGAGTTTAATTAACTGTTCAGAAATTCTGGCCACTTGTGTACACTTTCCCATTCAAATGCATGAAATGTGCAAAACATTTGACTGGTACTGGGTATATATATCATAATCCTGGTGCGCCCAAACTTGGCCGGTCTTCAGCATTCAAAGGCACCATGACTTGGGTTTATTTTTTTCTTCTCCTCAAACACTCAACAGCTAGTTATCTGTTATGACTCTATTAAAAACAGGAGATACCGATTAGGAAAAATTACGACTCAAGATATTCTAAAAGGAGTCTTTGTGCTGTTGTTGAAGAACAAACTTTATCCTCTGCTGTGTCTATTTCAAGAACAGAACTATTACCGTAAATGGCTTGAGGCAAGAATAGATGGCTGCTATTAATACAATCTTTTCTTTCTTACGTTAGTATGTTGAAGATCTCTCCTTTTTTTTTTCTCCCTATTGTTAGTAGTTGTATGTTTAAGTCATTCTTGTCTTCGTCTGCTTTCACTCTGTCATCACTGGACTCAGACCACACATCGGGTGGATTTCCTCTGTCTCGCAGTGCACCTATCTCTGCTAGTTACGGGTCATGTTCTTCGCCGCTATGGTAATTGCCATGGTAGCACTAGTTTGAAAGGAGGTAAATACACAACAGAAGTCGACACCAGCTGAGTAGTTGTTAGTGGATTTAGAAATGGGTTTTAATGTAGGAAGAGGCTTAAGCTCAGCTGTTGACACGTTTTGTGAGAATCTTTAAAGGTGTTGTAATAAAGACGTTCAAACCGCAGTGTTGCACAATGTCTAGATCCTAATGTTGTTATTGATGAATAATCTAAACATCAAATACCTAGCTTAAAAAATTTGTGAGTGCTAATTATAACAAAAATGGTGATAAAAGGATGATGGTGTGAACTGTGACAAATGCCCACAGGATGGGGAGAGGGTGTCTGAAAGTTCTAATGCTTTTGCGCCAACTGAATTAAATTCTGTACACATTTCAGGGTCACTGTGGATGGATATCCTTAAAGATTAGTCAGAAATGAGCCCAGACTGGGAATCTAGAGTGTTTTTAACAGTTATTATTATTTATTACTGAGAAATGCAACCATTTTGGACATATTGGCCATTTTCTACTGTATATTTTAGACAGATAACTTGTCACCCTGCCTCATTGTTGGGTCTGGACTAGAATTTAAATATGACAATCTCATTAGTGGTATCAAGAGGTGGTTGCTATTTTTGACATTTTGTGTGAGTGGTTATAGGCCTAATGCTGAAAACAGCAGATGTTCCCTTACTGGTCAACCTTTGTTTAATTTTTACAATTGAATGATTCATCCTCAGTGTATTAACTAACATGTTTTATAAATTTACCCATTGTAATATTTCAATGAAGGGAACAGGGTTGGTCTTTTAATGATATTACTTCTGATTTGGTTTATTTCAGTCAAAGGAAGTGTGCATAGTCATAGTTTTGTTCAATGATATAAATGCCAGAGGAATAAATGATCATAACACCCATGTCAATAAATACAGACTTATGGTTAGTAATAATATAACTCAACAGTATGTGCAGTTTGAAGTCATCCTATAGGAATAACTACAGCTATGAACCAAACCTTTTCTTAGAATGGTAACTCACATTGAACTAATTGTGTTATGTGCTACGTCTTCAGTACTTTCCAGGCCGTCCTATGGTGATGAACCTTCTGATATCGGTACACTCTTGGCTGCAGAGCACAATGACTGAAGTTTCATATCAGGCACTCAGAGAGATACTGGATAACTCTGCACAGGTGAGTTAAGACACAAAGATACAGTGCGTTTGACGTTATGAGTATAACGAGTGTTTCCCAGGGCAGACATGTTAGTCTGCCCTGGGAAAGGTCGAATCTTTCCCATATCTTGGCAGTTTTCTTTCTGCCAAAGCAAACATTGATAATGAGATCCAGTATCGCCTTCGTGCCTCCAGTTATGCCTTTGGACGAATGCGTGAGAGGGTATTTGAGAAGACAGATATTCAATCTGACACCAAGTTAAAGATCTACAAAGCTGTCGCGTTACCATCCCCTCTTCTATGGCTTGGAAACCTGGACCACCTACAGGCGCCACTTAAAAACCCTCGAGAGGTACCATCAGCACTGTCTGCACCACATTCTAGGTATTAGCTGGATGAAACGCCGGACCAACAACTGTGTACTAGAGGAAGCTGACTGCAGAAGCATAGAGGCCATGATAATCCAAAAACAAATCCGCTGTACAGGGCATGTTGTCAAAATGGATGAAACGCGCTTCCCCAAACATATTCTCTTCTCTATGGTGAACTCAGTTTTGGAACAAGATCAATAGGAGGGCAGAGGAAGCGTTTTAAAGACAAACTTAAGGCCACTCTGAAAGCTTGTAATACAACCCTGGCAAAAATTATGGAATCACCGGCCTCGGAGGATGTTCATTCAGTTGTTTAATTTTGTAGAAAAAAAAGCAGATCACAGACATGACACAAAACTAAAGTCATTTCAAATGGCAACTTTCTGGCTTTAAGAAACACTATAAGAAATCAGGAAAAAAAATTGTGGCAGTCAGTAACGGTTACTTTTTTAGACCAAGCAGAGGGAAAAAAAAAATATGGATCACTCAATTCTGAGGAAAAAAATTATGGAATCATAAAAAACAAAAAAACACTCCAACACATCACTAGTATTTTGTTGCAGTCTCTGAGGCATGGACTTAATGAGTGACAAACAGTACTCTTCATCAATCTGGCTCCAACTTTCTCTGATTGCTGTTGCCAGATCAGCTTTGCAGGTTGGAGCCTTGTCATGGACCATTTTCTTCAACTTCCAAAGATTTCAATTGGGATTAAGATCCGGACTATTTGCAGGCCATGACATTGACCCTATGTGTCTTTTTGAAAGGAATGTTTTTTCACAGGTTTTTGCTCTATGGCAAGATGCATTATCATCTCGAAAAATGATTTCATCATTCCAAACATCCTTTCAATTGATGGGATAAGAAAGTGTCCCAAAATATCAACGTAAACTTGTGCATTTATTGATGACCGTAATGACAGCCATCTCCCCAGTGCCTTTACCTGACAATGCAGCCACATATCATCGACTGTGGAAATTTACATGTTCTCTTCAGGCACTCATCTTTATAAATCTCATTGGACCGGGCACCAAACAAAAGTTCACAGCATCGTCACCTTGCCCAATGCAGATTCGAGATTCATCACTGAATATGACTTTCATTCCAGTCATCCCAGTCCACGATTGCTTTTCCTTAGCCCATTGTAACCTTGTTTTTTTTCTGTTTAGGTGTTAATGATGGCTTTCGGTTAGCTTTTCTGTATGTAAATCCCATTTTCCTTTAGGTGGGTTTCTTACCAGTTCGGTCACGGAACGTTGACCTCCAGTTTTCCTCCCAGTCGTTCCTCATTTGTTTTGTTGTGCATTTACGATTTTTGAGGACATATGTTTAAGTTTTCTGTCTTTGACGCTTTGATGTCTTCCTTGGTCTACCAGTATGTATGCCTTTAACAACCTTCCCATGTTGTTTGTATTTGGTCCAGGGTTTAGACACAGCTGACTGTGAACAACCAACATCTTTGCAACATTGCGTGATGATTTACCTCTTTAAGAGTTTGATAATCCTCTCCTTTGTTTCAATTGACATCTCTCGTGTTGGAGCCATGATTCATGTCAGTCCACTTGGTGCAAACAGCTCTCCAAGGTGTGATCACTCCTTTTAATGCAGACTAACGAGCAGATCTGATTTGATGCAGGTGTTAGTTTTGGGGATGAAAATTTACAGGGTGCATTCCATAATTTATTCCTCAGAATTGAGTGAGTCCATATTTTTTTCCCTCTGCTGGTCTAAAAAAGTAACCATTACTGACTGCCACAATTATTTTTCCTGATTTCTTATAGTGTTTCTTAAAGCCAGAAAGTTTGCCATTTTAAATGACTTCAGTTTGTGTCATGTCTGTGATCTGCTTTTTTCTACAAAATTAAACAACTGAATGAACATCCTTCGAGGCCGGTGATTCCATAATTATTGCCAGTGGTTGTATAAGCGCAGACAACTGGGAAGAGCTTGCCTTGGATCGGTCGCGATGGAGAAGAGCAACCCATGAGGGGGGGTCACCTCCTTCGAGCTTGTAAGATGACGCACACAAGAGGAGAAGCGACAAAATCGCATGGAGCGTGAAAAGACAACTCCTCCAACCGCCTCCTCATTCGTCTGTTCAGTGTGCCAGTGACCTTGCGCCTCCCGTATTGCCTCATGAGCCACCGTAGGGTGCACAAGTAATCTCTGCCCTACTGCTATTATACAGTCTTACCTTGCAATGGACAATCTTACGCGCTCCGCAAGGGATTCCCGATGATGATGATGATGAAGACTGGGGAGACCTGCCTTTCGGGATGATGTCGCCCCTCACATAAGTCGACCCTTGTTTACCAAATCTGACTAAAGTGACAAATGTGGCCCGCATGCCTACAGTATGTATGTCTTCCCTACAGCAGGTGCTGCTGAACACATAAATCAATTCAGGTTTAGGATGAATACATTACAAAAGTATTTTGTTGTTGTTGCAGTACTCTGTAACACCTGAATGAAAAGGAAAAAAACTAATAACTCCGCTACTGAAATTTGTAAAGCGGCCTATGATGCATACAAAAACAGACATGTTTGGATTATTGATTTGTTTTTTCATCTGTATTCAGAACAGAGGACTATTTTGCATACAGCAATGTAGGTGAGCCACAGATGCAAGCTGCAGTTATCAAATGCATATTGTTACTTTCTCCCATGGCGGGACATAAATAACAAACTCCTTTTTCACAGATACTTGTGTTCACACAATATTAATATGACCCGAGGTAATTCCTGATCATTTTTACAAAAGGTAAAAGGTGTACACTATGTGGATGTGTGCATTCCAAAGTGGGGAAAATGAGGATTTCTGTAATTATTTTACCCCACCTCCCCATAGGAAGCGTAACCCACCTGAATAGTCTATCCAGTAAGAGATTTATCAATCAGTCATCTTGCACACATACTAAAAAGAGGCACTATTTTTCTGCTTTGGTGCTCTGGTGACCACAATTACTGTCAAATCATCAGGTGAGACCCAGACCTGTTTTAACCCAAATGTTGCTGAATGAAGTGAAAATTGTATTATCCAAGTAGTCCTGGTAAATATAATATTAAGCAGTTGTGTCAGGCATGTAGTCAGTGGTCCTGTGCCACATACACACAGCAGTGTCACCACCATCATACATGTGTATCAATGGCTTTTCCAAGAGGGTCTTCTTTTGCATATGTCCCCCCCACAAACACACACATCTGTATTCTTGGCAGGGCTTTGACAGACTATTAGGGACTCGCCTAAAGCGCGCACAGTTTTGCCTATGTGTCTAGGGCTTTAGCAACCACATAAATATATATAGATAGATGGAGAGTAAAAAAGGTGACATAATTAATCTACATCCTCATAAAAACATGTTTTTTAGCAACCATCAGACCCAAGGCTTCCTGCTTTAATAGAACACTGTGCAAAATGCTAAAACTGTATCTTTCAATGAAGTAAATCATTGTTCATATTGAACAATGATTGTGTCTCATGCCATCGTCACCTGTACTGTGGCGCTACAAAGAATAGCAATTCTGCAACAATGACCAACATGACTGTTTTCTACGGTGAACACAGCATAAGATACTTACATGCTGGATCATGCACAGAGAAATGCACCACACGGCCAAGGAGACGTAAGTCGTTCTACCGCTACCCAAGGATCCTCCAAAGAGACCTGGTACCACAAAATTCACCTGGACTTGAGAACATCTGAGAGTTCAGCCTCAGCTTTTCAAAGAATTAACAAGGTTGCTTTTCAGTCAGGACACTTAACAAGAGTGTAATGATCTTCAAAGATCGAAGTGATGACTTGCTCCTTAAAATTGTGATCTGGAGAAAATTTATATAAAGCACACTGTATACATAATTAATATTTCTCTAGTTTAAGAAATATCCAAATCAACATTCAGAATGTACTTTCTCCTCACGTCCATGGCAGAAAACACAACTCGGCGTCTAAGTGCTGTTGTGTTTGGAATGGAGCCTGCGTGCCTCCAGTATCTTGCTCCTTGCAAATTGAAAGAGTCACTTACTTGCATCATTAGCTTTTAGCCGGCAAATCAATGGATCAATGAATCAATAAGAAAGTATGAACAGACTTCACCTCAGAGGAAATGGACTCTCTCACACGCGCACGCCAAATCTTTACTATTGACATGTGAGTAACCCTGTCAATCACACTCACAATGGAGAACTACTGCAGAAAGAAACGACTTTATGTCAGAGAAAATATGTTGTTGGATTCAAAGCATGCTCATGGTTCCAGATCAGAGCAGCTTCTCTTCATTAGTGGAGGCTAAGCCATTAACCTGGGATTGACTTCTCATTGATCAAGTAAGCTACACCGGCTTTCATTAAGTTGGGCTGGTTGGGAGATGATTGAGATGCTGTATTTTTGAGAGGAACATTGGTGTTTGGGATCAGAGTTTATGATGTCGCCCCACTATGGACACATTATGGACATTTTGTCTTCATGCTTCTGTCCATGTCTGTAGCTGTGTTTGTCTGTGTAGGCACATTCTTGTGAACTTAGCAGCCACTGCATGTTACTCCTTTGATTTTTGGTGACACTGGTATGTTGGGAAGCATTAGCAGCCGTACCAGTAGATTATAGAGTAAACTATTAGACAGTTTTAGAATGTCCCGAATGATGTATATTGTTTAGGTTGCACAGCCATACATAAAATGTGATAAACCAATATTAATTTTGGCTCCAACCTGTTCAGGAATGATCATTTTAAGGTGGAACCCAAACCCAGAAACATTAAAATACCTATTCTGCTCAGAATAAACCAACTGGGGGAAAAATGCGGTTTGAAACCCTGTTCGCATATGTTTGCATGACAATGGTAACTGCAGATTAAAATATAAATATAACCCTGATTGGGTTTTAGTTGGGAGGGGGAGAGAAGAGTTCTGTATATTTAGTGGGGGTGGTCTTGTAGGTGGTTGTACTGAATGAGGGAAAAGTCATATCTACAAGATTCATGTCACAACATGACTGTTGCTCTGATGTTTGCATAAATTTGTCTGCTCATGAGGTAAGCTGATTTCTGACTATACCAGTGCTGAGGATTGTTCGTGGGGCCCTCATATTGCAGTGTGACTCTTAGTATGATTCATAGCACACTAATGAAGGGAGCTTCTTTGTAGCATTCTGGGTGTAAGATGACCCATGTTTAGCAATGAAAAGTTCATCAATGGATACATACTCTGCATGTGGTGGTGGTATTTTTGTTTGCTTTTTTGTGGTTGGGACTTAACAGCCCAGATGTGTTGCAGATAACCTGCTGTACTGTAATAGCTCAGCTCGACAATCCCAATTTCAGTGCGTTTCCATGGAAAAATTGATATTGTGTTCCATTTCTGTCCAAAGGCTGCAGCAGTATCTTATTTATGCAACTTAATGGTCCCTTGTTCATTTCTCTGTCTCTTAGTCTCCAAACGCTGCTTTACCTGAAGGAGTAAGGTGGGTGGGCTGTCAAGGTTCTCAGCCTCAATTTAGACGTTACCCTTGTGGAATGTGGACCCTCTTCCATGTGCTCACTGTCCAGGCCAACTCTGAAGGCTCAGGTACTGCCTGTATAGGATACATGCAGTTTATTAGATTCTTTAACTGTGGGGGAAAAAAACTGCGATTACATGAAGACGGTTGCACTGAAGATGTGGGCTTTGAGGTTTTGTCATCAAACTAACCCTGAAATTTATTTTTGTGAACTGGCACATATTGCGCATTGCACAGAAAAGATGGACACAGATCCAGTAAAACACAAAGAAATCCAATGACTGTATCTATTTTTATCTACATATTGACCATATTTAATTATTCTTTTCCATGTTTTATTGGTGTAAAATTGACCCTAATTTTGACTGAGAAAAAGGATTATGAAATGTGAGTGGTGCATAAAACGGGCATGTGACCGCAGGCTTCTATCCTGACAGAAACGTTAATCTCACACAGAGAAAGAGAGGTTAATCCCAAGGTTTACGGACCATCATGTGACCTGCAGATGGCTGACCAAAAGGGAAGACCATCTGGCTCCCCACAGACCCCTGTCATAGTGCTTGGATCTGCACTGTACACGCATACTGCGCTGTAACATAAATGCATGATGTATCTAGGAAAGCATAGAATAGATAAGTCACTGGAGGTGTGAACATAGCACGTGCACATCCTCATGACACACTCAGCGCACACCCAGACAGATTCCCACCAGCATTACAGTTCATCCAATGGCCGAAGTCAGGTGACAACAAAGCCATTTTGGAAAAACGTCCGGAAAATATGGTTGTGCGCTGTTGAAGTCCTGAGATAGTCGTGCAGTCACCATTCACACAGAGGGTTAACTGTATTTAATCTCCAGGTTGGGTTACCCCATTATCATAGATTATTCATCCCACTATGGGGTTAACCCTAACCCAACTCCCTGTGACTGCAGTGCCACGAGAAAGCTTTCAGGCTACAGAGCAGGTTTACAGCATGTTTTAAAAATCTGTCAGCACATGGGATCACAATGCCCATGTCTTTTATGCACCACTTAATGTTATTTTTAAATAATCTGAACTAAATTATTTTTGTGTGTTTTGCTTCTTCACTTGTGCTCGGGTTGCCACAGCACCTCCAGTATGGTTCTGCATCTTGGGATTTAAGATAGAATATATGTCTATCGTCATTGCATCTCTGCAACCATTCTGGTGGCACTGCCAAACAGCTGTACACAAAAAAACAACACAACAGCAGCAAACAACAAACAAACTGGACAGCAAGACCTTCTTAGAATATAAAAAAAGGTGCTTAATAAATTATTAATGTGCTTAAAGCTTAGTGAGGTAGGATAGTTTTAGATATGTAAACAGACTTAATTATTTTTCGTACATGTTAATATCTGTTACTGAGTGTTTGTGTTTGTGGGAGGGGGGCGGAGTGGGGTGGAGTGATGGAAGCTACAACTCTGGGGGAAAAGCTGTTCCTTAGCCTGTTAGTCTGTGTCCTTATAGTGCGGTACCTCTTCCCTGACAGCAGAGAATGGCAAATGGGGCATGTCCCGGGTGGATGTTTTCCTTGCAGATGCTAGTTGCCCTTTTTTTTTTTTTTTTTTTTTTATGCAACTCCAGATTTGCTTTTCAAAATACTGATTAAGTGTTTCTGGGACTTGCAAGGCTCTGCTTTAACTTCGTACAACTGCAACAACCAGTGCAAACTGTGTGTTTCCAGCTCCACCATCTACTTTTGTTTGTTCAAGTAAGAAGGCGTTATGTGTAAACTAACTGGCTCGAGTGGATTATAAATCAGAGGGTGTGGTGAAGGATCACTGTCTTCTCAGCCGAAACATCACTTGTCTGATAGTTATTGTACTGATGGCGCAGAATAGCAGCTATGAAACTACAACATTGCAAATCTGCAGATGGTGACTTCATGAAAAGGGGAAAAAAAAACATGATAATGCAAATGCAGATGACAAATATGAGTTGGATTAATTTAGTGATCAGTACAGAGTGTTTTACTGAAGCTACAGTTACTAGTTAGGTGTTGTGGGTCTTTCAACTGCCCCTGTTTTTTTTCAGGGTTGCCACAGCAGATTCGCATTGGGATTTGACACAATTTTTACACTGGATGCCCTGTCTGATTCAACTTGGAGGAACACACTCAGCCTCCTGGTCATCCCAAGCAGTGTTCCAGCCAGGTGCTAATTGGGATCTGCTCTGTTACACTTCTGAGGTCTGACAGGATCAAGTGCACACAAGCTGACTGGCCGCACCTGCTGGTCAGAGAACATGATTATTTGCATTTTTCAGAAGCAGCCTGTAATTTTTCTACTTTTCACCTTGTAATTATTTGCAGTGTGTTAAATGGACTGCATTTATATACCACTTTTCCATCTGCATCAGACGCTCAAAGCACTTCACAAATAATGCATCACATCCACCCTGATGTGAGGGTGCTGCCGTACAAGGTGATCACTACACACTGGGAGCAACTAGGGGATTAATTAAGGACCTTGCCCAAGTGGGAGGTTAGTGATTTTCCAGTCAGGCTGGGATTTGAACCGAGGATCCTCTAGTCTCAAGCCCAACACTTTAACCACTAGACATTTATTTGTTCATCACAAATAAATGCAAGGTGTGAGAAGGCCACAAGACCAGTCTGGATTTAAAGGACTCACCAGACTCGAGCTGTTGCATGTCTCAAAGGTTCACTAACATGAAGAAATAAATCAAAATCTCACTCTGAATCTTTGATGTGTGTAGTTCAGCCATCCATCACAGACACAATTCTCTTGTCCTTACTCCATGGATCAAGTTCTCATCAAGATATCGCCATGTGTGACAACCCAACACACACACACCCGCACACACTGCTTGCTAGTGGTGTCTGAGGAGCTGGTATATCACATGCTTAATGTTACATGTAGCCTGAAATGAGTTCGTCTGTCAGATTGTTTGGTTTACCATGAAGCCTAGGTCTACCTGCTGTTTATTTATGAATACAGTACATTTATCAGGTATTTTTGTTAACTGCCTTGAGATGCCGTTATTCCACTCCAGAGCCCAAGGAGGTGCTGAATGCAATGAGTGGTTACATCCAGAGCTTCTTCGGCTGCAGGGAGTGCGCTGGACACTTTGGCAAAATGGTGAAGGAGGGTCTGGGACAGGTGTCCACTCTGTCCTCATCAGTCATGTGGATGTGGTCCAGACACAATCGCGTTAACAACCGACTGGCAGGTAGGAGCCACTGGTTTTGTAAAATTGTTTGGTGAAAAGTAAAACTCATCATTCCAACATTCCTGTAAAAAGTTCTCTTAGAATGTGTCCCATATTTTCCATGAACTTTACAGATTGTGATGCTGCCTCTTTGGAAATTTGAGATTATGTTTTGATAGGTGTCCTCCTTCTGACAGACATGATGTTCCAGTGATTTTTGCTCTTTGAGTTCTTCACTGAAAAACTCAAAGATTTGTCAAATAAAAAGTAATTTACAGGAAAGAAATTAATTAGGTGCATATTAATTATGCACCTGTTACTTCCTGCTGTACTTCAGGTAGCTCAGTACTGACCAGCCCATTTTCTAGTATCTGTCCAGTGCTGTGTCCCAATGCAGGGTTTGCACCCTTCTAAGGGCTGCGTCCCAAAAACCTCTCCAGGCTTTAGCCCTTCAGATACAGCAGAGGCCAGAACAAATTGTTCTGAAATTAGACTGTCTAGCCCATGGAGTGTTTTGCTGTTGTCATAATGTTTAGTTATTCCTCGGCCTCCTTTAGCAGTAACGGTACTTGTAATAAGTGTAGCTTATTCGTAGCTTTGGAGGTCAGGCTGGGCGAATTGGAGACTCGGCTCCGCACCGTGGAAAATTCTACAGCTAGCCAGGCCCCTATAGTCGGTGCGGACCAAGGTAGCTTAGCCGCCGTTAGTTCCCCCCTGGCAGATCCCGAGCAGCCGGGAAAGCAGGCCGACTGGGTGACTGTGAGGAGGAAGCGTAGCCCTAAACGGAAGCCCCGTGTACACCGCCAACCCGTTCACATTTCTAACCGTTTTTCCCCACTTGACGACACACCCGCCGAGGATCAAACTCTGGTTATTGGCGACTCTGTTTTGAGAAATGTGAAGTTAGCGACACCAGCAACCATAGTCAATTGTCTTCCGGGGGCCAGAGCAGGCGACATTGAAGGAAATTTGAAACTGCTGGCTAAGGCTAAGCGGAAATTTGGTAAGATTGTAATTCACGTCGGCAGTAATGACACCCGGTTACGCCAATCGGAGGTCACTAAAATTAACAGTAAATCGGTCTGTAACTTTGCAAAAACAGTGTCGGACTCTGTAGTTTTCTTTGGGCCCCTCCCCAATCAGACCGGGAGTGACATGTTTAGCCGCATGTTCTCCTTGAATTGCTGGCTGTCTGAGTGGTGTCCAAAAAATGAGGTGGGCTTCATAGATAATTGGCAAAGCTTCTGGGGAAAACCTGGTCTTGTTAGGAGAGACGGCATCCATCCCACTTTGGATGGAGCAGCTCTCATTTCTAGAAATCTGGACAATTTTCTTAAATCCTCCAAACCGTGACTATCCAGGGTTGGGACCAGGAAGCAGAGTTGTAGTGTTACACACCTCTCTGCAGCTTCCTCTCCCCCTGCCATCCCCTCATTACCCATCCCCATAGAGACGGTGCCTGCTCCCAGACTACCAATAACCAGCAAAAATCTATTTAAGCATAAAAATTCAAAAAGAAAAAATAATATAGCACCTTCAACTGCACCACAGACTAAAACAGTTAAATGTGGTCTATTAAACATTAGGTCTCTCTCTTCTAAGTCCCTGTTGGTAAATGATATAATAATTGATCAACATATTGATTTATTCTGCCTTACAGAAACCTGGTTACAGCAGGATGAATATGTTAGTTTAAATGAGTCAACACCCCCGAGTCACACTAACTGTCAGAATGCTCGTAGCACGGGCCAGGGCGGAGGATTAGCAGCAATCTTCCATTCCAGCTTAATTAATCAAAAACCCAGACAGATTTGAAAGCTTGACTCTTAGTCTTGTCCATCCAAATTGGAAGTCCCAAAAACCAGTTTTATTTGTTATTATCTATCGTCCACCTGGTCGTTACTGTGAGTTTCTCTGTGAATTTTCAGACCTTTTGTCTGATTTAGTGCTTAGCTCAGATAAGATAATTATAGTGGGCGATTTTAACATCCATACAGATGCTGAGAATGACAGCCTCAACACTGCATTTAATCTATTATTAGACTCTATTGGCTTTGCTCAAAAAGTAAATGAGTCCACCCACCACTTTAATCATATCTTAGATCTTGTTCTGACTTATGGTATGGAAATAGAAGACTTAACAGTATTCCCTGAAAACTCCCTTCTGTCTGATCATTTCTTAATAACATTTACATTTACTCTGATGGACTACCCAGCAGTGGGGAATAAGTTTCATTACACTAGAAGTCTTTGAGAAAGCGCTGTAACTAGGTTTAAGGATATGATTCCTTCTTTATGTTCTCTAATGCCATATACCAACACAGTGCAGAGTAGCTACCTAAACTCTGTAAGTGAGATAGAGTATCTCGTCAATAGTTTTACATCCTCATTGAAGACAACTTTGGATGCTGTAGCTCCTCTGAAAAAGAGAGCTTTAAATCAGAAGTGCCTGACTCCGTGGTATAACTCACAAACTCGTAGCTTAAAGCAGATAACCTGTAAGTTGGAGAGGAAATGGCGTCTCACTAATTTAGAAGATCTTCACTTAGCCTGGAAAAAAGAGTCTGTTGCTCTATAAAAAGCCCTCCGTAAAGCTAGGACATCTTTCTACTCATCACTAATTGAAGAAAATAAGAACAACCCCAGGTTTCTTTTCAGCACTGTAGCCAGGCTGACAGAGTCAGAGCTCTATTGAGCTGAGTATTCCATTAACTTTAACTAGTAATGACTTCATGACTTTCTTTGCTAACAAAATTTTAACTATTAGAGAAAAAATTACTCATAACCATCCCAAAGACGTATCGTTATCTTTGGCTGCTTTCAGTGATGCCGGTTTTTGGTTAGACTCTTTCTCTCCGATTGTTCTGTCTGAGTTATTTTCATTAGTTACTTAATCCAAACCATCAACATGTTTATTAGACCCCATTCCTACCAGGCTGCTCAAGGAAGCCCTACCATTATTTAATGCTTCGATCTTAAATATGATCAATCTATCTTTGTTAGTTGGCTATGTACCACAGGCTTTTAAGGTGGCAGTAATTAAACCATTACTTAAAAAGCCATCACTTGACCCAGCTATCTTAGCTAATTATAGGCCAATCTCCAACCTTCCTTTTCTCTCAAAAATTCTTGAAAGGGTAGTTGTAAAACAGCTAACTGATCATCTGCAGAGGAATGGTCTATTTGAAGAGTTTCAGTCAGGTTTTAGAATTCATCATAGTACAGAAACAGCATTAGTGAAGGTTACAAATGATCTTCTTATGGCCTCGGACAGTGGACTCATCTCTGTGCTTGTTCTGTTAGACCTCAGTGCTGCTTTTGATACTGTTGACCATAAAATTTTATTACAGAGATTAGAGCATGCCATAGGTATTAAAGGCACTGCGTTGCGGTGGTTTGAATCATATTTGTCTAATAGATTACAATTTGTTCATGTAAATGGGGAATCTTCTTCACAGACTAAAGTTAATTATGGAGTTCCACAAGGTTCTGTGCTAGGACCAATTTTATTCACTTTATACATGCTTCCCTTAGGCAGTATTATTAGACGGTATTGCTTAAATTTTCATTGTTACGCAGATGATACCCAGCTTTATCTATCCATGAAGCCAGAGGACACACACCAATTACCTAAACTGCAGGATTGTCTTACAGACATAAAGACATGGATGACCTCTAATTTCCTGCTTTTAAACTCAGATAAAACTGAAGTTATTGTACTTGGTCCCACAAATCTTAGAAACATGGTGTCTAACCAGATCCTTACTCTGGATGGCATTACCCTGAGCTCTAGTAATACTGTGAGAAATCTTGGAGTCATTTTTGATCAGGATATGTCATTCAAAGCGCATATTAAACAAATATGTAGGACTGCTTTTTTGCATTTACGCAATATCTCTAAAATCAGAAAGGTCTTGTCTCAGAGTGATGCTGAAAAACTAATTCATGCATTTATTTCCTCTAGGCTGGACTATTGTAATTCATTATTATCAGGTTGTCCTAAAAGTTCCCTAAAAAGCCTTCAGTTAATTCAAAATGCTGCAGCTAGAGTACTGACGGGGACTAGAAGGAGAGAGCATATGTCACCCATATTGGCCTCTCTTCATTGGCTTCCTGTTAATTCTAGAATAGAATTTAAAATTCTTCTTCTTACTTATAAGGTTTTGAATAATCAGGTCCCATCTTATCTTAGGGACCTCGTAGTACCATATCACCCCAATAGAGCGCTTCGCTCTCAGACTGCAGGCTTACTTGTAGTTCCTAGGGTTTGTAAGAGTAGAATGGGAGGCAGAGCCTTCAGCTTTCAGGCTCCTCTCCTGTGGAACCAGCTCCCAATTCAGATCAGGGAGACAGACACCCTCTCTACTTTTAAGATTAGGCTTAAAACTTTCCTTTTTGCTAAAGCTTATAGTTAGGGCTGGATCAGGTGACCCTGAACCATCCCTTAGTTATGCTGCTATAGACGTAGACTGCTGGGGGGTTCCCATGATGCATTGTTTCTTTCTCTTTTTGCTCTGTATGCACCACTCTGCATTTAATCATTAGTGATCGATCTCTGCTCCCCTCCACAGCATGTCTTTTTCCTGGTTCTCTCCCTCAGCCCCAACCAGTCCCAGCAGAAGACTGCCCCTCCCTGAGCCTGGTTCTGCTGGAGGTTTCTTCCTGTTAAAAGGGAGTTTTTCCTTCCCACTGTAGCCAAGTGCTTGCTCACAGGGGGTCGTTTTGACCGTTGGGGTTTTACATAATTATTGTATGGCCTTACCTTACAATATAAAGCACCTTGGGGCAACTGTTTGTTGTGATTTGGCGCTATATAAAAAAATTGATTGATTGATTGTACATATGGAGCCTAAAAGTGTCCTTTAAAACAAACAAAAAAACACAACCAGTTTTGTCTTGGGGGGAATCATGCAGTGATTCATGGGATTTTTGGACCATGAAGGATGCACCGGATACATCCTTCATTTGCAGGAGAAAGAGGGCTGCAAATGTCAACCACTTCTCAAGCAGCCTTTTGAAAGGGACAGCCCGGTCGCACCAATTATAGCATGAGTGTCCCACAGTTATAGCCTTAGAAGCGTGCAGCCACTGAATTAGGACACAAGCCAAGCAGTAGTTTCATTGATGAAACACTGCCGAGTCCAGTCTGGGAGCAGCCACGGGTGTGTCGCAAGTCACCGCATCCATGGAACAGTCTTTGGTCCTGGATGGTAACCACCTAAGCAGACAACTGCTCCATCCCCACCTCTTAAAAGTAAGCGTGGGCATCACCTTGGCCTTCTCCAGCCACTGGGGTCCTCAACACTGATGCACCTATGTTCTAGTGATGCACAGGAGAGGGATGACAAAATAAGAGCGGTTAAAATAAGATTTTTTTTTTTCATCTTCATGTATTATCCTGGGGTTTTTCTTATTTTTATTTTAACATTATATATACATGTTTTGTCTGTATGATTCCTTATTGGCCGAATAAACAATCCAAACAAAGGTATTTGGAATCCCTCCCACCTGATGTTTTCCATCCTAACGTTTCTTCTTGTCACTCCTTGTGTGTCACTGTTCACACTTCTGTAACATGAACGTGAACTTTTTTCCTCTTTGAAACATTCCCAGTCTTATCATGTGGTCAGTTTATCTTTGTAACACAGCTGAAGGAGTGAGGAGGGGAGAGAGAACAGATCCTGAGATCAGACACCAGCTGTCACCTCGTCTTAGCCACAAAGTATTATCAGTTTCAGCCTCACCCATTTTCTCCTCTCGTTCCTACTTTTTCTCATAGCTTAGCTTTGATTTCCTCGCACATGACACCATCTCCTCTCTGATTATTCATCACTCCTCTTATTTCAATAAATCCTGCTCTTGTGTCTCGTCCTCGTGCACTCTAACCCAGACATTTCCACTCTGCCGCACTGCAGGAAGCAGGACGTGCATGTTTGAGGAATCTGAGGTCATCAATCCGTGTCATCCATTTAAAAGGGGCCAACTCGGCATATGGCCCAATTATTGCCTCTGAGTAGGCAAAATTTCAGCTCTTTCTTCTGCAGCATTTTGTTGCATTTGTCGTACTACCTGTCGTCGCTCTGTTGAAATCTGCAAACGCGTCTCTTCTTTGACCGTGCTGTTCTGCACGTGTGTTGAGCGTGACTAATAAACAGCTCTTTAGTGTTCCTCCTCCTCTCGTGTGTGTATGTGTGTGTGTGTGTGTGTGTGTGTGTGTGTGTGTGTTTATATGGTTTTTATTAGGCACAGGCCAGTCATTAACAGCCCACTTTGTTAAATCACTGCCTTTTGTTTGTGTTGACTGGTCCCTCCTCTCTATCACAGACAGCTTGTGTCCTGAACAGCCGGGGCCGGGAGGACGCCTGTCCCTGCGTGTGTCTGCTCCCCAGACACTTAAACACTATTCAGGCTTTTCCTTCTCATCCTGCAGCCCTCTTTCCCCCTCGATTTCTGTGTCTTTCACGCTCTCCTGGGACTCATATCCTCCGCTTGACAAGTAATAGCAGAGCATCCTCCGAGGATGGGTCCCAGAGGAACCAGCCCTGTTTCCGCACATGCACGCACAATTCCCAGAGCACTGTGTGATAGCAGGTGGCAAACACCAAGCCACACACACACACACACACACACACACACACACACACACACACACACACACACACACACATCCACACCCTTGCATGAGTCAACACCCCTCCCCTCCTGCACAGACACAGCCCTCCCAAGCATGGATCAAGTAGTGGCGTGTTGCGTGGATGGAGTTACTCAGCGTGGTGGGTGAGTTTAACTCCTTGGGGGATAAGCTGGGCGAATCAGAAGGAGAGAGGGAGGAGCTGAGGTTTTGTAGCATTGAGTGGCAGCGTCTCCCAGAGGAGCGCACACTCCATCCTTCCATCCACTCAACCCCTCATCTCCCTTTTCCTAAAGTGGAGCTTTTTAGCATACTCTCCCACCCACCTCCCCCTTTCAAGAGCAGCCATGCATGAAAGCACATCTATTTGTAAAGCAGCTGAGCAATTAATTTAGCTGGCAACAAAGAGGCCCCAGGGCCCTCGGCCTCACACCAGCAGAATTAAGACCCGCGGCAGCGCGGTCCTGTTGCTGCTTGTCAACAGGCTGAGACTGACTCGCATTTCTGCACACAGAGCAGCACTGCTGCAGGCATGCAGAGCCGCCCGCGCAGTGGCTGCAAGTTTTGATGCATAATGTAAACTGTTCATTTTATTATGCAACAGACTGTTCAGATTTTTGAATTAGTCTGGTCTCCTCTTTAAGATTTCTGACATCTGTTGTGCTTGACATCCTCCATGAAGGCTCAGAATCACGTGCAGTTTCAGAATTACTGCTGAGGTGGCTTGTTTGACGTGCTGGACAATACATATTTATACCTGATGAATATGTATGACGGTGATGATGGCATCTCTGTGACAGGCCATTGTGGCAATCTCAATATGTCTGGTACGGCTAAAGTCACCCTGGCTCCAAACATGGCAAGCTGATTAGAATAAGGACAGAGACATGCGGCATTGATTGTGCGTGCAATCCTGTCTGCTGAAATGTATAAAAGCCTCTGCATAGCCGTGCACTGCAACCCATCCACAACACTGTAAAATTGATGTATGTTTTATGTAAAGCACTGTATGTTGAGTACGTACAGACATGCATATGACTGAGATTAATCTTGGACAACAGAGAGGAGGAGGGAGAAGGGATGAAGGTGGAGGGGGATGTAAATTGACAGTGCTGTAAAGTGGCAGATCTGCTGCAGCTCTGTTTTTTTTTTTTCCACACAGTAGTCTGTTAGTGACAACAAATAATTTATTGCTAGACATTGCCACGCATTTGTGTCCTTGTGAATATTTGTGTACCTGTCGAAGATCAAGCCTGTATACAGCCGGCTCCATAGATACTTGGACGTTTATCAGTTGAGCGATCAAGGAAGTTGAAGCACATTTTATGTGTCCAGTAATTTTAGTTTGAGGAGTCACCAATCTAGTGGCTTAAGAAATTTACCTGCAGATCTAAAGATCAGTAGTATAATTCCAAGTATTGGGACTTGACCCCACCCCCCTGCGTGTCTGGATAAAATGTCATTTGCATTGTAGGAGTCCACTCATCAGTAAATGGGTGCCAACAAATGACCTACAGTGGACAAGCATCTCATCCAAGGTGGTTCATGCCATGGAAACCAGAGATCAGCACTAGACTGTCCACATTGGCCTCATAGGATTAATAAATAATGTTCTTTTTCTTATTATTCTTTATCATTATCAAAGTAGCAGTAATAGTATTTTTATTTTATATATTTATTTTTTACAAACAGATCTAATTTTGGCATATTGCCACTGGTTTATATTTTATGGTAAATATTGGTATTTTGTTGCATTCTACACAGGTACACTTCCCTGCAGGAAGGTATTCTTGATATAGCCGACTAAACACATGTTCCTTTACCAGGAAAGAATTCTGTCATCTGCCACATATGTTTTTCACAGTCTTCTGGAATTTTTAATTGTTTAAGGGCTGACCAGTGTGAACTCAGTTAAGACATTGGGGAGGGTTGTGGAGGCAGCAGAGAAGATTATTAGGGCTAGCCTGCCAACCACTGGTGAACTGGCAGAGCAGTGCTGCTTGTTCAGGGCAAGAAGGATAATCAGGGACACTTTACATCCCTTTAACAATCTGTTTTCCCTCCTGCCCTCAGACAGAATCTGAATCTGCAAAACATGTACAAGTAGATTCAGGGACAGCTTTTGCCTAACTGGCAGTTAAATACAAATCGATAGGAAAAAAAAAATCTGTGCAATATAGAATGTACGAAGTTGAATACACTTTAGCATCTGGTAGCATATTTAGCCTTGTAGCATCTTCATATGTGCAATATTCCATGTCCTTTATTTATTTATTGCATGTTGTGTATACAGTTATCAATAGGTTTAAAAAAAAACTTTCTCACTATCACACACCTTGGACTGGCATTATGGGCTTTTTTCTGTTTATCTATTCATGCAGTGGATCGATATTTCATTGTGTGACGGCATCTGGGATTTTTTTAATGAATGACAATAAAAACGAGTCTAAGTCCAAGAATTACAACCCCAATTCCAATGATGTTGGGATGTTGTGTAAAATGTAAAGAAAAACAGAATACAATGATTTGCAAATCCTCTTCAACCTATATTTAATTGAATACACCACAAAGACAAGATATTTAATGTTCAAACTGATAAACTTGTTTTTGTATTTGATCATTTCGAAATGGCTGCTTGCAACATGTTTCAAAAAAGCTGGGACGGTGGTATATTTACAACTGTGTTACATCACCTTTCCTTCTAACACTCAATAAGTGTTTGGGAACTAAGGACACTAATTGTTGAAGCTTTGAAGGTGGAATTTTTTCCCATTCTTGCTTGATGTACGACTTCAGTTGTTCAACAGTCCTGGGTCTCCGTTGTCATATTTTGCGCTTCATAATGTGCCACACATTTTCAATGGGTAACGGGTCTGGACTGCAGGCAGGCCAGTCTAGTACTCGCACTCTTTTACTATGAAGCCACGCTGTTGTAACACGTGCAGAATGTGGCTTGGCATTGTCTTGCTGAAATAAGCATGGACGTCCCTGAAAAAGACGTTGCTTGGATGGCGGCATGTGTTGCTCCAAAACCTGGATGTACCTTTCGGCGTTGATGGTGCCATCACAGATGTGTAAGTTGTCCATGCCATGGGCACTAACACACCCCCATACCATCACAGATGCTGGCTTTTGAACTTTGTGCTGGTAACAATCTGGATGGTCTTTTTCCTCTTTTGTCCGGAGGACATGATTTCCACGATTTCCAAAAACAGTTTGAAATGTGGACTCATCAGACCACAGCACACTTTTCCACTTTGTGTCTGTCCATTTCAAATGAGCTCGTGCCCAGAGAAGGCAGCGGCGTTTCTGGATGTTGTTGATGTATGGCTTTCGCTTTGCATGGTAGAGTTTTAACTTGCATTTGTAGATGTAGCGACGAACTGTTAACTGACAATGGTTTTCTGAAGTGTCCTGAACCCACGCAGTAAGATCCTTTACGCAATGGTGTTGGTTTTTTATGCAGTGCTGCCTGAGGGATCTAAGGTCACGGGCATTGTGTTGGTTTTCGGCATTGCCGCTTATGTGTAGAAAGTTCTCCAGATTCTCTGAATCTTCTGATTATATTATGGACTGTAGATGATGGAATCCCTAAATTCCTTGTAATTGAACATTGAGAAACATCGTTCTTAAACTGTTCGACTATTTTTTCACGCAGTTGTTCACAAAGTGGTGATCCTCGCCCCATCTTTGCTTGTGAATAGCTGAGCCTTTTGGGGATGCCCCTTTTATACCCAATCATGACACTCACCTGTTTCCAATTAGGTGTTTTTTGTTGTTGTTGTGTTTTTGTTTTTTTTTTTGTTTTTTTGAGCATTCATCAACTTTCAAAGTCTTTTGTTGCCCCTGGCCCAACTTTTTCGAAATGTGTTACAGGCATCCATTTCAAAATGAGCAAATATTTGCACAAAAACAACAAAGTTTATCAGTTTGAACATTAAATATCTTGTCTTTGTGGTGTATTCAATTAAATATAGGTTGAAGAGGATTTGCAAATCATTGTATTCTGTTTTTATTTACATTTTACACAGTGTCCCGACTTCATTGGAACTGGGGTTGTAGATCTGTCACACATTTTTAATTTTTATTGATGTCACACATATTTAATTATATTGATCATCAGCAATAGATCGCAAACAGAAGAGTAAGCTCCAGCCCATTAATTTGCTTGTTTGGAAAACAAACTGAGTCCATAGTACACCTTCTTTCAAGTGATCTCTGAGCACCCACGAGTCCATTTACTTGTGAACTTTTGGGGGGGTGGCCAAATGTACAAAATACACATACCCAATTTGGATGTACAAACCCTCAAATTACATCTCTCTAAATAAACCTGAAATCGGCATCTTGATGTCGTATTCGTAATTTGCTTTCAAATCCAATATTCTGCAAAAGTGGAAATGTATTATTAAAATTAAAAAAGTCAGCACCTAAATATTCATTGAGAGACTGTAATTTACACACTGTGTACATATACTCTGGGTTAGTGGGACGTATATACATAAAAGAAAACATCTTAAAGAGAAAGTTTTAATTAATTAGAGGGGCAGCTCCCCTCTGAGGATTCTGCTGCTCTCATCTTCAATTTGGAGATTGGACTCACTTTGTAGAGGGTGCTGAGGGGACAGGTGGTCCAGAGAACTGAGGTCTGCCGCCTGAGAACAGGGCTCGTGTGTTTGTACATGCAGAGAAGCTGTCCACTTTGGCCACATCTATTATCTCACCACCCCGCCCACTGGGACATCCCACAAGCCCATTGATCATTGTTAGACCCCGTCACCCACACGTGCATGTACACACACACACACACACACACACACACACGTGCATACACACACAAAAATGTCAATCCCCCAGATTACAAGCTCAAACCACACAGCCAGATGATTTACATACACACACTTAAGCACATACATGCACATATGCATATTGGCACTTAGATTTTACGAGCCGTGTGACAAAATCAAATGGGTTCAGCACAGATTGCATCCAGTCCTCAAGACGCTCCTCAAGTCAGCGCACCAAGAATGGATGAAGCAATTGTCTGAAAGCTTGTTTGATTACTGTATGCGACACTGAATGTGGGTCACCTCAACATTTTACTTTTCGGTTTTCATATCTGCTGTCAGTTTGAAAGTTGATTTCTGTAAAGAATATGTAAACAAAGCAAAGTATTCAATTTGAGAGTAGAGTTACTTCAAACGATCATAAAAACTGTGTTAAGAACTACATCATCTGAATGATTGCAAGTATTCATTATTTTACTCAAAACAAATGTACAGATTATTGTAAAATGTGTAAGAGAAAAGATTACAGTTGGGGTGTGTCTTCAAAAAGGTGTAAAACTGGGAAATGTAAAAGAATCTTGTCTTTTTCAAGATACAGCGTGGTAATGAAAGCAAATTCATAAAGCCTAAAGGAGAGGTTGGCTCCTGGATGCCTGCAGGTCCAGATAAAGTGGAAAAGACAGGAACTTTACCAATAAATTACTGTTGTGAAAGGGTGTTTTTGTACAGGGGGGTAAATTTAGATTTTGATCCTGGTAGTGAACATACAGACCCTGTGCTGACTGTAGCCTTTAAATCTAAAATTCATATTCTGACATGGATGCATATTCCTGAGTCATCCAGCAAGAGGTAGCACAATACATCTTTTTTTCTTCTTCTTTTTTCCATCAAGACTTCACAAGAATATTTGAAACATGGGTGTTCCATAAGTTTTGGAACAGTGTTCAGTACTAAAGAAATTTTTTTGGCACCATCCCCAACTTTTGACCCATTTAATTCTGGTTTTACTTTCCTGTTCTGTGGTGTTATTATTTTACATGTAGATATATAGTAGCATCTTGCTCATGGGAGTCCACGGGCTCTAGATTGGGTAGTGTTTATAAAATAGGTAGCTGATATTTTCAAGGGTGGTAATAAATTATTCAAAGTTTCTATAATGACTTGGAATGGCATGTGAGTCCAGAATGTTTTTAGAACCTTAGACCTCAACAATTTTTTAGAAGAACTCAACTCTTTTATTTCCTGTTAATTATGTAATTCTTTTTATGTTAATTTACTGTTTTAATATATTTATAAGTTGTTTAGGTTCTTGTTATCATATACACAGTGTTATTATTATTATTATTATTATCAGTGTTTTATTTTTAGTTCTATTTTGTAATTTCATTTTTAAATGGATCACAATGGAAATAAGTGTTTCACTTTCTTCTCATCCATGTATTTTTAACATATTTACAATTATATTATGTATTTGCATTGAACTTAAGTAAAATTGCGCACACATGCTTTTAATGTATAGATGACTTACTCCCCCCTGCTGGAATGGCATGTTAGTGCCGAATGTAATTATCAATGTCTGTTGTTCAGTGTTGCTAGCCAGTATCCGTAGTTTCTCCAAAAATATTAGTCCTGTCAACATTCCATTTTGGTGGTGTTCATCCTTGACCCAAAATACATAAGCATACCAAATGGCAAATGTCAGTTCTCCACAGTTTGTTCATGATCAAAGTTATACAGGCACACATGCATGCAAAGCTTTTTGTCTTTTCTGCATTCTGCCACAAGCAGGTGCCTTTCACCATTTCAGCAAAATGTCAAGACTTTGGCACAGGGACATTGTGCCATTGCTTAGGGAGAGCCGTGGACTATTGATGTTGTTTAAAAATGCAAAAGTGCTTTTTATCTGATTACTCCATTAATCGCCAGAATAATCGATAGAATTCTCGATTACAAAAATAATCGATAGCTGCAGCCCTAGGCAGAAGACATCAAATGCACTTCATTTCTCACGCATGGTAATGGCGACATGATACTTAACTAAACTGACTAAACCAATTGAACCACAAAAATGATCAGTCAATAACACTAACACTGTTAAACTAGCATGAACCACAATAACATTTAAAACCCTGAACTTCCATGGTGCATTGCAGCACAACATCGATTGTTCACTGTTGTTGGATAATATCACTAATTTCTCCAATTTCTCCAAACATATTAGTCCAATCAACTTTCCGTTTTTGCAGCATTCATCCTTACCCCAAAATACATAAGTATACCAAACAACAAATGTCAGCTTTCCCCAGTTTCTACGTGATCAAAGCCATACACACACAGGTGTACACGTACACAGAAGCCACTTGGCTGTTAAAATGTGTGTGTGTGTGTGTGTGTGTGTGTGTGTGTGTGTGTGTGTGTGTGTGTGTGTGTGTGTGTGTGTGTGTGTGTGTGTGTGTGTGTGTGTGTGTGTGTGTGTGTGAGACAAAGTGGTGAATCATGTTTTTCCCCATGGTTGCAAGCTTAAGTTGTTAAGTGTGTATCAAACGTTCACCACATTTTAATCATTTCATTCCAGTTATATGCACTTTTAACTTGATATACAAAATGATAGCATTAAATGGTTTACTGTTCGTGTTTATTGCTTCATGGTTAGCACTGTTGCCGGAGCGAAAAGGTCCTGGGATCGCGTCCCACCTGGTCCTTTCTGTGTGAAGTTTGCTTGTTCTCTCTGTTGGCGTAGGTTCCCTCTTTGTGCGCCGGCTTCCTCCCACCTCCAAATACATACATGTTAGGTGAAGTGACCCTGTGATAGGCTGGTGTCTTGTCCAGGGTGTACGCCGCCGCTCGCTCTGACTGCTGGGATGAGTTTCAGCTCCCAGTGACCCTTAAATGACATAAGGAGGACATAGAAAATGAATGGATAAATAACAAAGAATGATGAATATGTGTGAAGTATTGTACTCGAGTACCCCTTCTTCATTCTTCTTTTTTTTCTGAGAATTCTTGTTCTTTTCCAACTATTAAATTGTTGTATTTTTGGCTTCCAGGTGCACTGAGTGAAGACCCCTACTTCCCCAAGATCCAGTGGCCAGCCCCTGAGATGTGTTCAAGCTGCCATTCAGTAAAGAAAAATGGAGAACATGTGTGGAATGAGACAGAAGTTCTACTGTTCCTCCAGTTTTATTTCTCCAAAACCCGTATCCTCACAGGTACAGCTTGACCCTGATTTTTCTTCATGAAAAGCTTATCTACATTTTTACAAATAAGAATTTATCTATCTTTGCATTTCTTTTTGTTACCCTCTCAGACTATCTGGAAGATGAGAACCAGGTCCTGGATAAGCAGAGACAGAAACATGCGAGTCAGCAGCTCGCTGTGGAAGCCCAGAGAGGCATAGCAAGGAAAGCCAGGGAGGTGTTGACACAAGACCTGCCATCACAAGACACTGTGCAAGAGGAGGAAGAGGAGGACGAAGCGCCTGAGGAGGATGAGGAAGGTGGAGAGGGAGGAGCAGCTGCAGCAGATGAGACGGAAGGTAAATTATCTGAGCCACCTAACTGGTCCAAACCTACAGAGGAAGTGGCTCAAGGCCGGCGAAAACGTCACAGGATGCCCATCATAGTGGGTATGAAGCTGCGTGACCTGCAGGAGGACATTGTGGATCTGGACTCATTCGTCAACCACCTCTACAAGGCCAAGGCTCTGGAGCTGGCTGCTTCCACCCGGGTCAAACTGCGCAGCTTACAGAGAAAGGAAGAACAAGAGCCCGCCCCAGGGTTTGAGCTTGGCGCAGAGTTGGACCCGGGGCTCGGTATGATGCACCTGCAGCCTTTGGGATCTGACACAGGCCAACAGAGAAAACAGCTGCACAGACGAGACCTGGCAGGCCAGTACATCGGCGACGACTCTGAGGACAGGGAGTTCAACAACCATCAGTTACACAGCCAGAGCCACCGCGGACGCTGGATCTCAGGATTCTCCAAAGTGGACATCAGCCTGTGTGTCATTCTTTACTTCCTCTCCTCCATGTGCCTGTTGGCCATGTACCTGTTCTTTAAAACCCGTCTAAGTTTACGGCGAGCTAAATTAGCCATGCCTTAATGAAAATATCCAACTGTAACCCGAGACACTGCAATTATTAAAATCCATCAGGTTAATATAGGCTAAAGTAATGGTTAGTATAAAATGAGCTTGATTTTGTTTGAATTAATGGTACCTTACTAATTCATCAGGCGCTGTCATATTAATGTCTGTTTTAAAGGAAGAATTATCAGATTAGGTTGAAACTTGATCTGAGTGAAATTTCTGTGCAAATAAAGGTATTTTTGTAAGTGAATTTCTGCTCCTCATTAGTAAATCTGATTGTTGTTGCTTCAGTGTGACCATATATGAAAGATAAAATCTATAAAACAGGAGTGTTTATTTCTTTATTTTGATGAAGAGAATGCAGCTGCTGTTTCATGTGTAATAGATATATTTTAATGCTAACGACAGTAAGTTGCAGACATTTTCTCCTCACCCTGTGTCCTCTGGGTAAACATTAAGCTTCAGTTGCAATGTTTTAAATATTGCAGTGCAAAAAAATTGTTGAATTATTTGAATGGAAGATTGTGTTTTGGGTCACATTTCTTCAATTCCAGAGGAACCGTTTTGTTTTTCCTTCTTCCACCAATCAGTCACTGGAGTTTTTGTCTTTATGAAGTGTTTCCGTTGATAATCTGATGGCTAAAGCATCAGATGCTTCGTGGTTTCTTTGCAGTCTGTTGCAGTCAGCAGCTGCAGCACGGACAACACATCCGTCACTGTCAACATTACAGCCTGAAGTGCTCCAGATCTCAATTATGTTCTCCCACATGCGACACAAATCAACTTTTCTCCTTTTCTGTTTCTTGTTTAAGGTGCATGAGCACATTGGAGTAGCATCACTGAGACATATGAACTTTGGAGATGCATGCACAGACTGAAGAGTTGACAGTTAGGGCCTGTAACTTGTTGCTGCAGTTCAGCTTATTAATGTTACATCACTTCATTCTTTATGACATCACACTGCTGAGTCCACAGAGAAGAGTGTGGCTTGAGTGTCACATATGTCCACACTGCACACAGCTTTACAATAAGGATTACATTTAAACATTTTATTTCTGCTTCTCTTAGAATAAAACTTACTATTGTTGAGGATTATTTCTCCTCAAAACTCCGTCTCATCTGTTACTGAAAGCTTTTATTTGATCATGTGCACTCGATTTTAACTTCTTTGGAGAAGGCGTTTTTTTGGACAACCTCACAGGAACTCTCCACTCTCACTCACTCACTCACACACACACACACACACACACACACACACACACACACACACACACACACACACACACACAACACACACACACACACACACACACACACACACACACACACACACTCACTCACACACACACAGGAATGAGCCTTTCTGTTTTTTTTGTTTGTTTTTTTTTGGCCAAAGGAGGAACAGGCTGTTGCATGTAGAAAGGGGTGGGTTAAAGCATCCAAGGTTGAAGGAAAAAGCCGTTGCCATCTGCTGCACAGTGCACACTAAATCCTAACAATTTCATTGGGATTATAGCAAGTGAGTAATCCTGCTTTCCTTTGGACTAGAGGAAAGAGATTACGTGAGGATTAGCTCCTTGCCGATAATAAACTTTATTAAAACACAATCTGCTTTCGGGGATCTTCTTCCCTCACACACTTTGAGTTTGGAAGCACCTCCTCTGGGACTCCAACATGAGAGAGAGGGCCGAGTGAGGAGGATGAAAGAGGTGTTCTTCTGTGTGGGACAAACCGAAGGATGGATGGTTTGATGCCTGGATTACAACAAGCACATGTGAAGGAGCAGAGCAGCGCTGTTTTGTCTTGAGATGTTTTTGGTGGAACATTGGTTTGAATTCCCTCGACTTCTGCTCCATACCTCCAAGTAGTCCCTGCACCAACCCGCTGATCACCAAGTCCACACTCTTATCTGCCACACACTTCCAGTAGCAGCAGTATGGCAGGTTTTGATGGTGAAAAAGTTCATTTAAAATGGATTAATATGTCAACGGGAGAGCAGCTGTAGTTCTATGATATCAAACTATCAGGCTCCTGGAATTCATTTGAAGGTGGCACATCAGGTCTGAGAACAGGCCTATGTGCTGTACAGCACTGGGTCCTGGACGGCAACCATGCATTCAGACAACTAGTTGAAGCCCACTTCACCAAAGTATCCAATCCACTTAGCTTCTCCAGTTGCTCAGGTCCTCAACACAGAGGCATCTGCATGTTGGGTCATGCTCATAAAAATGTGACACATGACCAAACTGTCATAGCTGATGTTCCGTCACAATGCAAGTGATACGCATTCCAGCAGTACTTAAGGAACCTCTGAGGAAAATTGGTAGCAAAGACTTCCCGTTGTCACTTTAGGTCACTGGTTAGCATCCAAGATTCACAACTATGCAGCAAGACAGTAAGCATAGAGATCATAAAATCTTCGACCTTCACTGTCCTGCAAGATAATATCCCAGGCACCTCTTCACTCCATAAGCTCCTCCCAGGCATCTCTGGATTTCACTGTCAAGATAAGTGAATGTCTCTGCAAATGTGACACTATAACTGCACAGATATACTTATGATGGCTGAGTCAAGGAACTAATTCAAAACCTGGATTTTATTCTTGATCCAGGACAACTGCAAATCCAAAGATTATGACTCTCGTCAGCATCTCGAGGGCTACAAGCTCAAGTCCTTCAGGTGCTCTTTTGGCAAACTCCAGGCTGGCTGCCATTTGCCTTTTACTAAGGAGTGACTTCCGGCTGACTACCATACAGGTATGATTGGTGGATTACTGCAGAGGTGGTTGTCCTTCTGGAAGGTTCTTTCTTCACAGAAGAATGCTGAAGCTCTGACAGAGTGACCATTGGGTTCTTGGTCAACTCCATGAATAAGGCCCGTCTCCCCCGATCACTCAGTTCAGATGGGTAACCAGTTCTAGGAAGAGCCCTGGTGGATCTGAACTTCTTCCATTTATGGTAATGGAGGCCGCTGTGCTCATTGGGACCGCCAATGCAGCAGAAATGTAGGTATTTGCAAAAATCTATATATATAAAAAAAAAACTTTTTCACATTGTCATTATGGGGTATTGTGTGTAGAATTTTGAGGAAAATTAATCCATTTTGGAATAAGGCTGTGACAAAAAAAAAAAAAAAAAAAAAATGTGGAGAAGGATTCAGTCCTCTAAAGCAACTGCTACTCTTTAAAGTTCACCACCATGAGTGCAGCCAGAACAAAAGCAATTGTATCCACCCCTGAAATCTTTATTTGTGGCCATGGTAATGTGGAGATTTTCACGCTCATTGGTGTGGAAAATGGTCATACTTAGTGAGAGAAAGAATGTTCCACTGCATAACTCATCTCAGGTTGGAACCATGATGTCGCTATGTAGTCTATGGTCCTTCAGCCCCACCAGTCACCACCCTCTGGAGACAACACCCTTGGTGGTCTTGGTTTTTACAGAGGTGAGGTTCCAACCACCCATCCCCTGTATAATGTTACTCTCATGGAGTGCAGAAATGAGATTTTCTGTTTTCTGTTGGGCTTTTCAAAGTTTTTTATGACGGGTGAAGAGTCGGTCTCACCGGGAACCCCCTAAAAAGGATTAACTGTAGGCTGGAGGACCACCTGTCCCTGGATGCAGAATAATGTCAGGCCAAAAACATAAAATACAAAGCAAACGAACCATTTTAAACAAAGTAAAAGTCCATCCATCCATCCATTTTCTTCCGCTTTATCCGTAGTCGGGTCGCGGGGGCAGCAGCTCAAGCAAAGCCGCCCAGACCTCCTGATCCACACACACCTCCCCCAGCTCCTCCGGGGGAACCCCAAGGTGTTCCCAAGCCAGCCGAGAGATGTAGTCCCTCCAGCGTGTCCTGGGTCTTCCCCGGGGCCTCCTCCCAATGGGATGTGCCCGGAACACCTCTCCAGCGAGGCGTCCAGGGGGCATCCGGAAAAGATGCCCGAGCCACCTCAACTGACTCCTTTCGACGTGGAGGAGCAGCGGCTCGACTCCGAGCTCCTCCCGAGTGACCGAGCTCCTCACCCTATCTCTAAGGGAGCGCCCAGCCACCCTGCAGAGGAAACTCATCTCAGCCACTTGTACTCGCAATCTCGTTCTTTCGGTCATGAGCCAAATCTCATGACCATAGGTGAGGATCGGAACGTAGATCGATCGGTAAATCGAGAGCTTTGCCCCCCTACTCAGCTCTCTCTTCACCACGATGGTCTGATACAGCGACCGCATCACTGCAGATGCTACACCGATCCGTCTATCGATCTCACACTCCATCCGTCCCTCACTCGTGAACAAGACCCCGAGATACTTAAACTCCTGCACTTGAGGCAAGGACACTCCACCGACCTGAAGAGGGCAAAGCACCTTTTTCCGGTCGAGAACCATGGCCTCGGATTTGGAGGTGCTGATTTTCATCCCGGACGCGTCACACTTGGCTGCAAACCGCCCCAGTGCACGCTGAAGGTCCTGATTTGACGAAGCCAACAGAACCACATCGTCTGCAAACAGCAGAGACGAGATTCTGTGGTTCCCAAACCAGACCCCCTCTACACCCTGGCCGCGCCTAGAAATTCTGTCCATAAAAATAATGAACAGAACCGGTGACAAAGGGCAGCCCTGGCAGAGGCCAACGTGCACTGGAAACAGGTTTGACTTCAAATCAAATCAATTTTATTTATATAGCGCCAAATCACAGCAAACAGTTGCCCCAAGGCGCTTTATATTGTAAGGCAAAAGCCATACAGTAATTACAGAAAAACCCCAACGGTCAAAACAACCCCCTGTGAGCAAGCACTTGGCGACAGTGGGAAGGAAAAACTCCCTTTTAACAGGAAGAAACCTCCAGCAGAACCAGGCTCAGGGAGGGGCAGTCTTCTGCTGGGACTGGTTGGGGCTGAGGGGAGAGAATCAGGAAAAAGACATGCTGTGGAAGAGAGCAGAGATCAATCACTAATGATTTACTACCAGCCGGACTTACTACCGGCAATGCGAACCAAGCTCCTGCTGCGGTCGTACAGGGATCGGATAGCCCTTAGCAAAGGACCCCGGACCCCGTACTCCCGGAGCACTCCCCACAGGGTGCCCAGAGGGACACAGTCGAACGCCTTCTCCAGATCCACAAAACACATGTGGATTGGTTGGGCGAACTCCCATGAACCCTCAAGCACCTGATGGAGCGTGTAGAGCTGGTCCAGTGTGCCGCGACCAGGACGAAAACCACACTGCTCCTCCTGAATCTGAGGTTCGACCATCGGTCGAATTCTCCTCTCCAGTACTCTGGAATAGACCTTACCGAGGAGGCTGAGGAGTGTGATCCCCCTATAGTTAGAACACACCCTCCGGTCCCCCTTCTTAAACAGAGGGACCACCACCCCGGTCTGCCAATCCAGAGGCACTGTCCCCGATCGCCATGCGATGTTGCAGAGGCGTGTCAGCCAAGACAATCCCACAACATCCAGAGACTTAAGGTACTCAGGACGGATTTCATCCACCCCAGGAGCCTTGCCACCGAGGAGCTTTCTATCCACCTCGGTGACTTCGGCCTGGGTAATGGATGAGTCCGCCTCTGAGTCCCCAGTCTCTGCTTCCTCTTCGGAAGACGTGACGATGGGATTGAGGAGATCCTTGAAGTACTCCTTCCACCGCCCGACAACATCCCCAGTCAGGGTCAACAGCTCCCCACCCACACCGTAAACACTGCTAGTGGAGAGCTGCTTCCGCCTCCTGAGGCGTCGGACAGTTTGCCAGAATCTCTTCGAGGCCGACCGATAGTCCTCCTCCATAGCCTCCCCGATCTCCTCCCAGACCCAAGTTTTTGCCTCTGCGACCTCATGGGCTGCGGCACGCTTGGCCTGCCGGTACCTGTCAGCTGCCTCTGGGGTCCCACCTACCAACAAAGATAAGTAGGACTCCTTCTTCAGCTTGACGGCATCCCTTACTTCCGGTGTCCACCACTGGGTTCGGGGATAGCTGCCGCGACAGGCACCAGAGACCTTGCGACCACAGCTACGAGTGGCCGCATCGACAGTGGAGGTGGAGAACATGGTCCACTCGGACTCCATGTCTCCAACCTCCCCCGGGATCTGGGAGAAGCTCTCCCGGAGGTGAGAGTTGAAGACATCGTTGACAGAGGGTTCCGCCAGTCGTTCCCAGCAGACCCTCATGATACGTTTGGGCCTGCCAGGTCTGACCGGCTTCCTCCCCTCCCAGCGGATCCAACTCACCACCAGGTGGTGATCAGTCAACAGCTCTGCCCCTCTCTTCACTTGAGTGTCCGAGACACGTGGCCGAAGGTCAGATGATACGACTACAAAGTCGATCATCGACCTCCGGCTCAGGGTGTCCTGGTGCCACGTGCACTTATGGACACCCTTGTGCTCGAACATGGTGTTCGTGATGGACAAACTGTGACTAGCACAGAAGCCCAACAACTGAACACCACTCGAGTTCAGATCAGGGAGACCGTGCTTCCTGATCACCCCCCTCCAGGTCTCACTGTCACCGCCCACGTGGGCATTGAAATCAACCAGGAGAACAATGGAGTCCCCAGTCGGAGCGCTATCTAGTACCCCTCCCAGGGACTCCAGGAAAGTCAGTTACTCTGCACTGCTGCTCAGCCCATAGGCTGAGACAATGGTGAGAGACCTGTCCCTGACCCGAAGGCGTAGGGACGCAACACTCTCGTTCACCGGAGTGAACTCCAACACATGGCGAATGAGCTGGGGAGCAATAGGCAACGCGACCCCAGCTCTCCACCTCTCCCCGTGATAACGCCAGAAAAATGAAGCGTCCAGCCCCTCTCCAGGAGTTGGGTACCAGAGCCCATGCTGTGCGTGGAGGTGAGCCCGACTATCTCTAGTCGGTATCTCTCAACCTCCCGCACAAGCTCAGGCTCCTTCCCCACTAGTGAGGTGACATTCCACGTCCCAACAGCCAGGGGCTGTGAGCATGGACCGGGCCACCCGCCCTTGACCTCCACCCAATCCTCTCTGCACCCAACCCCCTTGGCCCCCTCTGCAGGTGGTGAACCCACAGGAGACAAAGTAAAAGTCAAAAATTTTAAATACATTTAAAAAATTACATCAGCCTTAATCTTATCAGGGGAGGTGATGGTCCGCTTGAGACCAGCGGATCCTCTGTTCAAACCCCCGTCTACCTGGAAAATCACTACGGGCCCTTGGCCAAGGCCCGTTGTCCCTGGTGTGTAGTGAGCACCTTACATGGCAACACCCTGACACGGGTAGGGGTGAATGTGAGGCATTACTGTAAAGCAGTTTGAGATTCTGATATACACGGAAAAGCACTATATGAATGCGGTCCATTTTACCATTCATCTAAACTATAAACAAGTTAAAATATAAGTTATGTAATTATAAAATTCTACTGTTTTAAATAGTTGAACAAATAGAATAGAACAAATAGTTGACAAATAGACTTCATTTTCTTGTCTGTCTTTTTCTGTTTGGGGTTTTCTGTCTCTATTTCTCTTGTCTGTCACTTGGTGCTCGGTGGTGGGCGTGTCCCTCTGTCTTTCCACTCCCATGCCCTGGATTTTTCCCTCACACCTGTTCCTCATTTTCTGCTCATCACCTTCTGTATTTAAACCTCACCTTGTCCACTCGTCCACTTGCCAGATCGTTGTGCTCCATGCCTTCGCTTTCAGCCGTGTTCCTTGTGTTTTTGTCATCCTGCTTGCCTCTCTGTGTTTTCATGACCACCTGCTTGTTTTTTTGGACCATGCCTTTGCCTGATGAACTTGTTGCTGTTGCTTATTCTCCACTCTCAAGTCTGATACCTAGCAATTGTATCCACCCATTTCATGTTGAGCCTGATAGATACACTGTAAAAATATAGAACGCAATGCTAAAGTACCCTCGGCCGTATCAGCATAAAAATAGGACACAGAATGTGACCTTTTGATGTCTTAAAATAGGTCAAGTCATCTTTGAACTTGTCCCATGTCTGTTTACCAAGAATGTACCCTGTGAATTTGAAGACCCTGACAGTAATAGGACTGGACTTACGCTGAGCACAGACAGACGGACGGATCGATGGATGCAAAGTCTTCGTAATATCCGATGGCAGTATTTTGGCTTGGGTAAAAATGACAGGCATCAGAGGACTAATGTCTGCACGCTCTGCACACTGAGATATAAGTTTATATTATGAATATTATGAATTACAACCCAATCTCATGGCTTCAGGGACCACATATAAGGATTTTTTTTTTTTAACTTGATATTCCTTTAAGTTCATCATGACATCACTTATGCCATGCAGTCACAATGTTTCACTGATGAATTTGAATTTCTGATCAAATCTCTGGTCAGAGATATTATTGCAAATGTGTTTTTGAGCTGTGTTTTGTTCGACCTTGACATCTGACCAATTTGTTCTCAAAGTTAATCACATAGACACTCACCCAAGTAATATTCTCACACACACACACACACACACACAGGAGCAATTACAATATCCTGCTCGCCCAGCAGCGCAAAGGATGAAAAGACTTTTTAAGTTCAAAAGGTTGGTGTCCAGGTTTCCTTAAAATTTGAAGTTGACTGAATTTAACTGTTACTTGAATTCTTTTGTTTTATAATAATTCAAGATCAGTACATGTTGCACACTCACTGAAGTAGTTTTTTTTTTTAAGTAGATGAGCTGATTAGGCTTTTGTGGGTGTTTTGTGCAAACATTTGGATACAAATGACGGGAACCAAGTATCTCTTTAGTACTGAATGTTTGAAATGATGGACCCGTAGTGTACCATAAGGGTTGCCATGATGTTTCTAAATGTATGCCTAGAAATAAAGGAAACATTTCTTTGGAGTTTTGGCTATACATCACTAGTACATAGCAGTGAAACTTTCATACTCACTTTACCTCATGTGAAACAGATGGTGTTTTGTATTTTATACTTAACTTATTATATGTAGCAACCCTAATTTCAGTGTGTTTCCTCAGAGAAACAGATAACATTCCATTTTGGTCAAAAATCAGAACATGAAATGGAACATTATGCCATCGAGAGCCAAGAAAATGACAAAAATATACTTTTGCCTGTTTACACAGCTGGTCCCTCCTATATACTGAATATGAAATTCAAACACTGTGCATAAAGCACCAAAACAGCCTAATGAATGATGAGCACATTCTAATCGGCCCAAGTGTGATTATAAACTCTTACAAAGACTGTGAAATAAATAATCTTCACGTACTGCACTGTGGTCTGCATGGACCCCACCATTAAAATGCAATATTCCCTCCATCGGATTGTGTGCTTTATGCACGTTTCAAGAAAAAGATGTAGCGAGGATGGGTTCAGGTTCCTGGAAGACGTGAAGGACCGTTCACACATATGTGTGTGTAAAGTCAATGTCCCACCTCCTTAACAGAGACACAAATAATTTATTGTTTTAAATGCTTCATGGATCTCACTGAGTTTCTAAAAATGGCAAATAAAAAACTGTGGGAGATGTGAATTAAGTAACAACTGGATTAATCAATAACTAGAACAAAGATGGATTAATAGTTGGACGTGCCCCACATTATTGTCTACTAAAACATTGTGGGCAACACAAAAGATAACACTAATGCAAAAACTAAATCTTGCCCCCTGTTTCCTGTCCGCCTGCCTCTCCTGGCTGCATGTTTCCCAGATTTGTCCACTCTCACTCTCTCTCATCCTCTGATTACTTTCTTTAAAACTTTTTGTGGTGATAAAATAAAACGTAATGCCTGACAGATTCCTGTGTTATGACAGCACACAGTGAAGGGTAAAAGCCTCACCTTGGTGCCCTGTGTTGTCTTCCATAAATTAGACCATGTGGGCTTTTATAGTCCTGTATGCTCTCTGCCTCGGTGTTTATTACCCCTCTGGTATTGATATGAAAATGCAGGAGGGGCTTGATGCATTTTTCTGTCATCTCTTTCTGACTTTAATAATACAATAAAGCTTCCTGCTGTGGCGAGAGAAAGAGAAGAAGGCAGGCTGAATAAATTATGAAAAAGAGAATAATATGAGCTATCGGTGTAATAACTAAGCCAGATCCAGTTTGGTTTTAACATTAAGCCTTATAAAGGCAGTAGTCAAGTAGGGTCAGATCCATCTCATTTTACTGCTCCGGGCCCTCCTCTTTTCAAATGTGCGTTCATCTGCTCTCTCAGCATTCAGTCTGCAGCCACCACCATGAAAAGCTGCACAGACCACAGCTGGAGCTGGATATTTATGTGCTGTTCCGATTGCACGTGAACGTGCTTGAAAGATGTTCAAGTTTTAGGTTGAAGTCACTGTGTGCAGAGCAGAGTGCAGAAGAGAGGGGACGAGAATCAATAACCTCCTCTGATTAACTACATTTCAGCTTTGATAATAAGCCCGACTGCACTATTTTAATTTCAACACAAACCTGACTTTTGACCTCTTATTCTGTTCCCAGCTGCAGAGTTAGTTTACAAGAAGTGCTCAGGTAATGAACTTGGAGGAGGGCCTGTTGCTGTCAGTCACATCCTTATAGAAACGGGAAGGCTCGCCGTTTTCACCAAAACTCTTGAATCACTTTTTATTCAGATTCACTTCACGGTTTTGGCCCATTTGATTTGGATTATTATCTGAAACACCAGAAGTTTAAACATTTTGATCTTAATCTCACTTCTCAACAACAACACATAGATGGTGGTAATGTTTAAAATGGCAAACAGTTGTTGATCCACCGAGAAGCGTTTTGAGAAACTAGTTATAGGCTACACTTTAAAATTTGCTTTCTTCCCTCGTCGAACCTTCAGTTCATTGGTTCTGGAATCTTCAGTGGCCCCAAAGCTGTTTAATGAACAATAAAGAATTAACATCATCATGTGTCCACTTAAAGCATTATAGCATACTGTGCATTATTCTGGTGTGCTTTGGACTTTGGTGCACATTTTTGATCATATTTAGAAGGAAAGTGTCACTGGCAAAGGCTTTTTTGTGACTTTGTGTGTGTGATTCTGGTCCCAGCATGCATTGGGCATCCAGCAGAAAAGAAAAAGAAGCTGTAGCGACGTAATGATCAGATCATATATGTTACTCCCCACAGAATTTTGTGAGACTGTTGTAGATAAAGGTTATTTAGAGTTGATTTAACACCATGATAGAGCTGATTTAAATCTATGGTAGAAGTTGAAATTGAAAATTGTATACTGTGCACCTGAGAAGTATTCACAGTGCTTCACTTTTTTCCATATTTATGTTACAGCCTTATTCCAAAATAAATGAAATTCATTTTTTTCCTCAAAATTCTACACACAATACCCCATAATGACAATGTGAAAGTTTTTTTTAGATTTTTGCAAATTTATTAAGAATAAAAAACTAAGAAATCACTTGTCCATAAGTATTCACAGCCTTTGCCATAAAGCTCAAAATTGAGCTCAGCTGCATCCTATTTCCACTGATCATCCTTGAGATGTTTCTTCAGCTTAATTGGAGTCCACCTGGGGGTAAATTCAGTTGATTGGACATGATTTGGAAAAGCACACACCTGTCTACATATAAGGTCCCACAGTTGACAGTGCATGTCAGATCACAAACCATGAAGTCAAAGGAAAGGAAAGGCATTCCTCTGTGTCATCATCATTGCAGCAATCCATCAATCAGACCTGTATGGTAGAGTGGCCAGAAGAAAGCTAGTAGAAGTAGTAAAAGGCACATGGCAGCCTGGAGTTTGCCAAAAGGCACAGCCAAGATATCAAAGGAGTGGCTTTAGGACAACTCTGTGAATGTCCTTGAGTGGCCCAGCCAGAGCCCAGACCTGAATCTGATTGAACATCTCTGGAGAGATCTGAAAATGGCTGTGTACCGACACTCCCCATCCAACGTGATGGAGCTTGAGAGGTGCTGCAAAGAGGAATGGGCAAAACTGCCCAAAGATAGGTGGACCAAGCTTGTTGCATCATATTCAGGAAGACTTGAGGCTATAATTTTTGCCAAAGGTGCATCAAGAAAGTATTGAGTAAAGAGTGTGAATACTATGAGTAATTTCTTAGTTTTTTTTTTTTTTAATAAATTTGCAAAAAAAAAAAAAAAAAAAAAACTTTTTCATGTTGTCATTATGGGGTGTTGTGTGCAGAATTTTGAGGGGAAAAAAATAATTTACTCCATTTTGGATTAAGGCTGTAACATAATATGTGGAAAAAAGGGAAACGCTATAAATACTTTCCAGATGCCGTATATTCCTAGACAGAGTTGATTCAACACTGTTTGATTTAATACTGAGATGGCACAAGTTTAAATCTATGATACAGTTAATTTAACACTTTCTGGTTTAACACAGTGAAAAAGTTGATTTAGGTCTACATTGAAAAAACTGTTGGATTTGTGTTATCACCGAGATACTTAAGAAAATTATGTTGTTTGGACACATTATGATCATTTGCAAATGATCACCATATCTACTAGAAATCCTGTAATGTCACACTTCTCTTTGTGGTTTCTCAGAATACAAAAGATGGAGGACCACGCTCTACTTTTTCTGGGTCACACTCCAAACTTCTCATTTACCCCTCATATGTTTATTTAAGTCTCCATATTATACAGTTTATTGAACAATTGTGTGTTTTGTGACTATGTTAGAGGTTATTTAATTCTATGATACAGTTGATTCATCTCTAGATAGAGCTGATTTAACTATACTATATAGCAAAGTTCAGAGTGACCTTTTATTGTGGCCAGCCTAAGGCACACCTGTGCAATAATCATGCTGTCTAATCAGCATAACACTATGACAGAGTTTAAATTGGGATAGAGTTGCTTTCTTGCCACTGCCATTTATTTAGGGCCCCTTCACACATAGTGCAAAGTTTGGACGAGGGGCACACTTAGTGCGCATGACGCAGGAATCGTGTACAAACCGTGTAATGTCCTCCCAGCTTCCAACGCCTCGTACACCTGTTGCTACAACTATTTGCACACACAAGTGCCTAAAAGACAAAGTGTGCACTGTGCGAACCCATCACACCCTTTCATGGCAGGTGCTGGCCAAATTCCAAGTGACACGCATGAACAACTAACACCGCTCACCTGAGACTTAGAAAATGTGTGGCCAGTCACACTCTTGGCACGACAAGAGACTACAGACAATCACTGTCATACTGCTGTGAAATTTGTTTAAGTTCCCCATGAGTGTGACTTTGCAAATACACACACTGACACATAGTTGTGTGTGCTCCACTCACGGGAGGTGTAGCTTCCTACAGAAGCAGCTGTGGTGATCTGTCATTCTGGACATTCCAGCTATACAATGCCTACTGTGTTTGGACAGTCATGGACTAACAACTGTCCACTGTGAGGCACGTGTGTCTGCTGTATTTATGTGGATATAAATAAAAAAATATATCGCCATAGTGGCGACAAGCTGCAGGAAGCAAGCACTCATGGAGTGGACATTGACAGCCCCCCAGGTTGAAATGGACTGTCAGATCAGAACACGCAGTGGGTGATCTGACCGTCACGTCACCCACGTGAGCTCTGTTCCACATGACGTGGTGTCTGTGCTGTGGCGCGCTGTCCACAAGACACGTGTGTTGGGCACGACATGCACGCGGCTGACTGGACACACCTAACCAGTAGATGTGGACATGATCAGAGCACACTGCTTCTCATTCATGTCATTTCATGACTGTATGTCTGTGACCCCGGGTCATCACCAGAGGAACAGACGGATCATATTTGTATTGCTCGCTTGATAAATGCAAGCATTTTCTATGGTGTGGGATTTTAATTTTTTTGTAATACTTCCATGTCCTTCCTGATATGAGGCAGCTTCCCGCAGCTTTCAAAGAACAGCTCCATAGCTTAGTGGTAAGTCTATGACTGGGAAGGGGTCTTGAAAGGCACAAGTTCACATCCCGGGTGGTGTTTTTTTTTTTTTTTTCTGTTTTTTTAGTACTTTTATTATTCCACATAAGCGGCGCAATGTGGTCCCCCAGCTGGTTTTTATTTTTTTATTTATTCCACATAAGCAGTGCAATGTGGTTCCACACGTACCAGCTGATTTTTATGTCTTCCACATAAACGGCACCATGTGCTGCACCTGGCACTGTTCCCGCTCGACGGACACCGGCGCATGCATGAACTCTCGCACCAGGTTTGTGCATGCCTGCCCGTCGGTGCAATGTTTTGTGCGCTAATTTTGAACTGTTTTGCGCTGTTTCGTCATTTTCGTCCAAACGCCGTCCAAACTTTGCACTGTGTGAAGGGGCCATTAGGATTGCTGCAGTGGATCCACCAAGAGCCACACTGGAATTTGGCACAAGTTGTACACCGGACATCCGTCCGTATGCCAATTTTCACGCCAGATGCCCCACCTGACACAATGTTGCACAGCCTCTAGTCTTCTGAAGAGGTATCCCATCCTAACCAGAACCCATTCTGCTGCGCTTCTGAGATCTGACAGATTACACAGAGCAGACAGGCTGCCTATAGTGTTGCTTAAATGCCATTTGTTTGCCACCAATGCCACAAATGCCACCAAGAGTAGAATGGGAGGCAGAGCCTTCAGCTTTCAGGCTCCTCTCCTGTGGAACCAGCTCCCAATTCAGATCAGGGAGACAGACACCCTCTCTACTTTTAAGATTAGGCTTAAAACTTTCCTTTTTGCTAAAGCTTATAGTTAGGGCTGGATCAGGTGACCCTGAACCATCCCTTAGTTATGCTGCTATAGACGTAGACTGCTGGGGGGTTCCCACGATGCACTGTTTCTTTCTCTTTTGCTCTGTATGCACCACTCTGCATTTAATCATTAGTGATCGATCTCTGCTCCCCTCCACAGCATGTCTTTTTCCTGGTTCTCTCCCTCAGCCCCATCCAGTCCCAGCAGAAGACTGCCCCTCCCTGAGCCTGGTTCTGCTGGAGGTTTCTTCCTGTTAAAAGGGAGTTTTTCCTTCCCACTGTAGCCAAGTGCTTGCTCACAGGGGGTCGTTTTGACCGTTGGGGTTTTACATAATTATTGTATGGCCTTGCCTTACAATATAAGGCGCCTTGGGGCAACTGTTTGTTGTGATTTGGCGCTATATAAAAAAAAATTGATTGATTGATTGATTTGTTTATTTCCAATTGCAAAATTTACTGTGTAAATTATAATATAATTGTATTTGGACTAATGGGTTACTACATTTGATGCTGTAATATTTGTTGCAGTATATTGTTACCTCAAATGATACCTTGAAATACCTTGGTGTCTATAGAAGGCAAACCGCATGTGCAGCAGTAAAGATGGAGGATGACTGACTGACTGACTGACTGACAGGGAGTTAGGGTTTTCACTCAAATCATGGAATAAAACAATGTTAGAGATCTTTTATGTTATTATGAGAAATGTGACGTGACTTTAGTTCATTAATAAACTGTGGTGAGGCAAATGTCACCACAGCCGGCTGGCACACAAACACTGTGACATACATCACAGTACTATCAAATTGTTTTATACTTGAAATTTTCTTAGACTAGTGTCATTTTTACATGGACAGCCACAGAATTGTACCACTTTAACAAAAAACTCAAATAAATTAAACTGTAGACTGATTGTGGAAATTTGACCCTTTAAATATTTATGATCATCAAACGCTCCAGAAAACAACAACAACAACAACAACAACAATAATAATAATAATAATAATAATAATAATAATAATAATAATAATTGAGGGGAATTGAACCTATCACCAGCTGGTCTGATCACCAGCTTCAGGTTCAATCAGGGAATTGACAGGACCCGAATTCGTTTGTCCAACCCGTCTCCTGCACTAATTACCCAAATGGACAGGAGCTGTCAGGAGACAATAACTATTCCCTAATAGAATTTATCCTCCAAGTGCAATTTAATTTTGTCGGCGGTGCGCGCTGAGGTTGGCTCTCTCCCTCCGTGCGTTACTTTGCGACGCGGTGCCGCCGCTGCAGCCTCCCGGCGTTCGTGCGTCCGGATGCGGACGCTGTGCGCGCTGTCGCTGCGTGTCCGCGGGCCTCGGATCTTCATGTCCACGTCCACCTGGAACCGAGTGAAGAGGAGCCGGAGGACGAGTCGCCGTTAGGTAGGTTTGCATGATCCGAGTTGAACTCAAAGTCACGTTTAATGTTGAAAATTTTTACGTGCGTTATTTGTAAAACTGCTCCTAGGATGTTTGCGTGTTTTATGATCTATAAAATGGAATTCAAGTCATTAAAATTCACAATGCACAAACGCACATAAACGCAAAAACACTTCATTTGTTGTATGATTATTTTTTTAATAAATTGTGATTGTCCGGCCTGCAGGATGACCTCACACACCTGTGCGTATGGATGCGCGCGCGCGGTTATGATGCGTTTTTGTGTTTCTGATGCATCACGTGTCAGTGAAGTCGTCTGTTGAAATAGTAGATCTAATTAGAGGTGAAGGGGTCAGAGGCGGAGGAGTGACCCTCTGTCTGAGTTATAGCCTCCACATTATTTTAAATATGCCTCGATCGTGTTGTGCGTTTATTTCTTTCATTACTTTCCTATTTTGATTTGGGATCATATTTGGCCTACATGCATACAGCAAATGCAACTCATTGGCAACCCAGTCTCACGGCAAGTCGTGATTCAGCAGCACGAAATATACATTAATCTATTGGTTCGTGATATTGTGACGAAAAATGCCTCATTTTCGTCATGGGAGCACGAAAAAACGCGTGAGACTGGGCTGCTCAATGGATATCATCAGTTCTTTTGCAAATATTATTTGTGCAATATTTCCTACATTGTGCACGTGGATTCTCTGTGTCACTGCATCACTATTTGAATAAAACAAACATTTATTGTCCCTGTCAAACACGTGCGCGCTCGCATCTTTTTCCCCTGCATTTTGCATCCATCAATTACTGTAATTGTGTTGCCTTTTGCTGACAAGTTAAGAGCATTTTGATCTGCATTGTTTTCCAGCGGGGGTCTGATTGCACAGTTTAGTAAATTAAATCATGTTGAAGCGAAAAAGTGCATAATGAGGATAAAGTAAGACACACGATGGATGGATGGATGGATGGATGGATGGATGGATGGATGGATGGATGGATGGATGGATGGATGGATGGATGGATGGATGGATGGATGGATGGATGGATGGATGGATGGATGGATGGACACCTGTCCCACAGACACTTTACTCTTGAAAAATTCCTGTAACATACCACATCCACTTTTATTTAATCAGCTTGATGTGTGTTTTCCTTTTACTAAATTACATTTGAAGCATTAAGCACACAGCTGGCCGGCTTATGGGATTGTGACTGCAAACACTATGCGACAATAGAACTATAAGTGCATATTTTTAAAAATAACCTACGGAAATACATAGGAGAATAAAACAGCATGATGAAACATAGAAACTGACCGGCATGTGCGTTAATTGTGTGAATCAAACGCACGCAAAATTGCAGATGTGCACAAACAGGAGAGTTTTGAAGGGAGGGGGGTGTTACTCAAATAATTTGGAATAATGCTTACTGGTAATTCATTTGCACATTTATGTTTTTTATTTGTTACAATTAGCTTCATGCCTTCCGAAAAAGGAGCAATAATAATAATAATAATAATAATAATAATGTATTATTATTATTATATTGAGAGGACATAGTAATATGAAGTAATGGTAGAATTGCATTTATTTATATTTATTTTATTGCTACAAATATATATTATATACCGTGTTAATTATGTATTCTATTTTATATTATGTTAAAATTGTAATATTTATACAATTATAATAAGAATTATTATTGTTGTTATTATTATTTATAGCTATTTTATATTACTTTATATTATATTATTGTATAGCTATTTATTTGTAGACTGCTGACAGTTAATATATATTTTAAAGATGACCAATTTACCCTAAGGCAGTTCTTTTACGACACACTTGTAGAACCTGTTTTGTGTGAGCTGCAGACATCCAGACATCCACCTGGGACTTCAGGCTGGTTGTTGATGGAACAGGTTGAGTCGGAGGTGGATGCGCCACTGTGCGCTTTCCTGTCCACGCTTGAAGTAAATTGGAAGCGAAGATTGAGTTCATCTAGCTTGAACCGGCGGCCCTCCCGGGGGGAATATCTTATCGGAGAGAGCAGCTCTGTCACGGCGTGGATAAAATGAACAGTGTCAGGAGGATCCGCTCCACACAAACAACCGAACCCGCGCGTCCTGCGCTCCCGCGTGCAGCTCCTCACGCGGAGGTGTGCAGAGGATGTGACTGACACACATGTGGTGTTTGTGTTTCTGCCACATTTGTGTTAGAAGTGTTTGAAGGCGGGAAAGACGCGCGTAAAATTGTGTTTGGAGATCTTCAATCTTCATATAACAGGTGGGCCGATCACAGAACTCTCACCTTGGGATTACATTAATGAATTTATTTGAATTGTTTCTCACAATCAGATCTTTATATTGGAAAAGAATCCACAGAGCCTTGTCCAAGCGTAACTGTTGCTCCTCTCCCCAGCCCGGCTGGGATCTCCTGCTGGCCCGGAGCCCCTCCGGGAGCCACTGCAGTGAGCTATTTATGTTCTCCACAAGACCAAGTCCCGCCTCTCTGGAGACATTTTTACACTCCTCTCCTTCTCTCCTTTCTCCTCCGCCGATCCTACACCTATGGAGGATGCTTTCCGCCTCGGGGGGCCTCCTCTTCCTGCGCTCCTATTGGCCCCCGTGTGAGCCTCTGCCGCGGTGACGTCAGACCCCGCCACCCCTGCAGCGCTGAATGGACCAGGCAGTCTGTCTGATCCACTCCAAAACAGCTCTGCACGCCACGGACAGTATCCCGGGAGGGATTTACCGGCATCACGGGAAAGAGCGCGCGGAGAAAGGCCTCTATCGAAGCCACGACCATCTTCAGCATCATCATCACCATTTTTCTCCAGGAGGCAGGACGGGGGAGTGCGCCCACCGTGTTGCGGGTGTATGCGCGTGCGTTTGGATCACGATGATGCAAAGTGCGGCGGTTCTACCGACGGAGAGTGCCGTAAAGAGTTTACCGGAGATCCTCGGAGTGCCACTGCAACGTAAGTCCACCAATGCACCTCCCGTTACGCGTGAAGAGTGACCTGTGCCGCAGACACCGCACGCACGGGGCTGGGGACGAGGACAGGAGACGTGTCACGTACAGGCCAACGTTCCATACGCAGAAAGACGTTTAGACAGTACGCATGCACTTGTGCAAAGGAAAAAAAAAAGGCTGCAGCACGGCGCAGTTTGCTCATCCGTTTATTTAAAGCCTAAATGTCGCACTCAGGTTCTGGCCTGAATTTTTGATTTTGTTCCTCGTGTTCTGTCAGGATGATGATCTTTTTCAGACATCTGTTAATTTGTAAACGAGCCCGCGTGGTCAAGAGATCAGACGCAGTTGTCATCACCCATCAAACACACTGACTCACTCACCTCTGAGCAAAACACCACATGTGCACAAGGACGGACACACGTGTTCCAAAACGAATAAAGCGCACGGAAAGCAGCGAAAATCGTTTGGTTCTGAGCATTAAAATAATCCGTAAATGCACCAAAAAACAAAAGAAACCTTCATTTATACAAAATATAGTTTTGCTCATTAATCACAAGTGGCCTAAAACGTGCAAATGTGTCGGAAAAAGAGAAATAATTAACAACAAAACGGGAACAAAAAGATGCCCATTCATTTTCAGCACTGAAATATGCAAGAATCAAAATAAAAAGACAAAAGTGTCGCCCGTTTACTATAACTGACAACAAAAAGCCACACAAAATTATAAAAAATGTGTTTTTTTTTTCGGGTCAATATGTTTAAACTTCATTAAAATACAAAATATACTGTTTTATGTTTCTATCTATCTATCTATCTATCTATCTATCTATCTATCTATCTATCTATCTATCTATCTATCTATCTATCTATCTATCTATCTATCTATCTATCTATCTATCTATCTATCTATCTATCTATCTATCTATCTATCTATCTATCTATCTATCTATCTATCTATCTATCTATCTATCTATCTATCTATCTATCTATCATTTTAAAGACTGACAGAGTGGATAAAGTTTGTGGTGTTCAGTCCATCCTCTGTGCTTCTGTTCATTTTGCACTTAATCTTGGATTCCAAAAGAAAAGGGAACATTTATCTTTTGCTCCCTGCTGACTCAGGGCACAAAACCTCAACCTGCAGACTATTAGTCGGGAATATAAAGTGTTTACTTCAGGCTAATGAACATAAATCCTCTGACAGCTGAAAATAGAGGAGTGTGCCAGACTTTACTTCCAATGCAAACTCAGCTGCACTTTGTCCCACACAGTTCGTGGCTTCATATGCGAAAAAGATGAAAGCAGTTTCTGTCTCCGCTTTTCTTTCAGCACTGCTGCTTACCTCCACATGCGTTCTCGTTTTCATGCACAGCTTCACACGTGCACCGATGATTACATTTTGAATTAATTCTTGATGTTTAATAATAATAATCTGCAGATTCGCTTATAACTGAAACGAAACAAAGCCAGTGTAAACGTGTGCAGGAATGCCCATCCATTCCTTTATATTTGTCTTTAGGTTTCGACTAAATCCAGATTTGCTATTTGAGTATTTTCTGTAATTTTTCTATATTATATTTTTTTAAACTCCACACCAAACAACGTGATCGATTAATGTGATATAGTTTTTGGTGATGAAAACGTGTTTTTATTTATTTATTTATTTATTTATTTTTATTGTCACTATTTGGTGTATTTTGTGATGTTTTCTTTTTTGCTTCTGATTTAAGATAAAAGCGACTATATATATATATATATATATATATATATATATATATATACGAGTCCTCGAAAGCTGTAGAACGTGCGCTCTTTGTTGTGCACGCGCTGCATTTCATATTAGGATTAGACGATTATATTAGGATTATTTTTTGGGATAACAGCTTTCCTCGTTTGAACCGAAATAAAATATAAAAAACAAACAACCCTTTCAAAACGCGTTTGGCTCGTGGAACACGCGTTCGCACAAATATTATTTCATTTCTGTAATTTCTCACAGAATACAACTGTAATGTTTACAATCAATCCTCCCATAAAGCATATTAACATATGTTGTTTCAAAAGAACATTTGCATTTATTCATACACTTAATTTGAATTCCTAATTTAATGCTGCCAGAGACTTTATATCAGGAAATTTAAAGGTAATTATCGTTTGTTTCCTCTGTTAGTTCTCTTTGTGTTTTCCGCAGTAACAACAATAGAATTGAGTTTTGATGTGCAGCACGCAGCAGGACTAACGCTTCCACTTTTGCTCGTAAAAACATTCAGAGACATGATCAAGCTTCGGCAGAACACAACTGGTCAACTTAATTAAGAAAAATCAATAAGGTGGTGCAGAAAAGTGCTGGAGCTCCGCGTTCAGCACCTCGGACAGCTCCACTGACCGTCCCACTCAGGGAGGCTTAAAAAAACAAAACTGTTTCTGACAGTAAGGTCGAACTTCTCATTAAATCACAGTCATTGCACTACTAGAAATCGTGATCCTTGTTTTATTTTTACTTTTTAAACCAAAGAGGATGCAAATAAACTGCATTAGAATGGTGGTTCAAAAAAGTCAGTGATTATTTAGGTTTTATAAACTCAAATACATAAGCAGAGCAAAATAAATACAAATTCTTTACATTCCATTTTTAAAAATTAAGAAATTTGCCTGTTTTGAGGAAATAAAAAGCAAATTCTAAAGCTTTCTGAGTCTGGTATCCTTGCATTCTGGATAAATGAAGCTCAGGTGTGTTCCTTTGAGCGTTTTGGGGTCTTGGTGCTGAATGTTTTCCTCTCCTGTCCTCTGCAGAGATCCCTCAGTGTGCCGGCTGCAGTCAGCACATCCTGGACAAGTTCATCCTCAAAGTGCTGGACAGACACTGGCACTCCAAGTGCCTGAAGTGTGCTGACTGTCACACACCACTGGCGGACAAATGTTTCTCCAGGGCAGGAAGCGTTTACTGCAAGGAGGATTTCTTCAAGTCAGTCTCTGCTTCTTCTTTGTTTCTTTCTTTCATTCATTCTTTCAATGACACAAGATATATTTGCACATTCATTTTCTCCATAAACCTGACTGGATGACCCACTGTTAACATTTTTGTACAAATAAACTTGCAAATTATTGAGCCAAGGTAATAATAATAATAATAATAATAATAATAATAATAACTACCACTATCATTTCAGATTGAATGAAGTAATTCATTCAGATGGAAAAAAGCCTGAATAATTCCTCTTCATATGGCAACTAACAGAAAGATACACTTGAAATTTACTAGTTAACAATAACGTCTTATGTTTTAATCTGTAATTACTTTAGCAATGATGAAGATCTGCTTCCGCATACTTTTTTAATAATTCACAATGTGTTAGAGTGTGAATGAGTACTGTGCAAAAATCACAGGCATGATAAAAAGCAATGCTGCTGATAAAGATAATATCAACTATTGTGCAAAAACAGGTTATCAGCATTAAAGACTAAACAAAATGAATATACTGCGTTTTGACATTTTATCTTTAAAATGGAATTATTTGGTTGAGCTGTCTCATGTGCTGATCAACTAATTATTCTTGGATAGTTACTGCATTTGTTGTCATTGTGGAATCACATTAGGCTGTAAACCCACAAAATAATCAGTTGTTATAAGGTTGGTTACTTTTTGAAGAAAATAGACACATTTAATTATTTTGTCTTTAATTAATTAGCTAGGATTTGTTAAATTAACCTGTGGAAATTTTAAATTCTATCTTTTACTGACATAGTAATTAAAAATTAAATGACATTTATGCAGAAACATGAGAATACTGAATATTTCCACAGGTATTGCAGATTATTAAACATACACTGAAAAAGTATTTTGGATTTACATGATTTATATATGTACATTGGTTGTTCATGATCAGAACGTGTCCAACTGACGTAATTGTTATCTGTATCTAATTGAGATAAATAAGAAAATATTCTGACCATGTGAATCAAATATACAATATTTAAATCTGACGATGTGTCCAGGGTGTCCCCTGCCTCTTGACCAATGCATGGTGGGATTGATAATCAGCTAGATGGGCATAGTGTGTGTGTGTGTGTGTGTGTGTGTGTGTGTGTGTGTGTGTGTGTGTGTGTGTGTGTGTGTGTGTGTGTGTGTGTGTGTGTGTGTGTGTGTGTGTGTGTGTGTGTGTGTGTGTGTGTGTGTGTGTGTGTGTGTGTGTGTGAGACAGCAATCTGTCCCCAGCTGCTGCTCAGTGGTCATTTGTTAATACGTATATTCCAATTTCCATATATGATGAGTGGATTTATTTGATTTCATCGTTTGTAAAATTTGTATTTTGAAGTTGTTAGGTTTTGCTGGTATTGTGAAAGTGAAAAACAGAATTCCTAAAGTACTATGCCACACAACCTGCTTTTCTTTCTTTCTTTCTTTTTTTCTTTCTTTCTTTCTTTGATTTGATTTCTGAGGTATTACAGAAGGAAACTGAGTTGACTTTAATCCAAAGCAGGATCATCAGATCCGGGCTTTTTACTAAATCCTGTTTGAAAGATTTTAATGCTCAAAGCATGAACGAGACCTAAAGAGCTCCAAGTCTGACTGAAAACTAACTGCGTTAGCTGGTCCGGGGGGACACCAGGGGGTTGTTTCCTGAGCAGAGAATGGAATGGAGAGAACACACACACACACACACACACACACACACACACACACACACACACACACACACACACACACACACACACACACACACACACACACACACACACATGCTGTTGTGATGTGGAAGCTTTTCACCTTTTTATTTTTATTTATTTCCATGGGTTAGCTGCATGATTTAAAGCCTCTCCTGAGTCAGTGTTTTATTGCTTCTCCTCAGAGAATGTTTATTGTACACCCCTCTCCTCCTCCTCCTTCTCTTCCTTTCCACTTTTCCATCTTCTTCCTCCTCTTTTTTGCCGCCTCTTCCTCCTCTACAACTCTCAGTACTTCATCTGCAAACACATAAGCATGCAAACATGCACACATGGTGCATTGATCCCGTCCATCCATCAGGCTGACGACGGGTCTATCGTTAAAAAATGCCTTCCAGTGCTGCGCTTTCTCTCTGCAACAACTGGAGATTCTATTAACACAAATACTGTGTCATCATTCCTGGCTGCAGTTGAAGAAATAGCTTGTCTAGCAAGTGAAATTTTAATGTCACTATCTCCATCACTATAAAATGGATAAAAATAGAACAGCAGCCAGCCCTGCTGGTGCTTTGAATGAAACAATTTAATGGCTGCTTTCTTCAGGTTTCTTTGCTCTCTGATTTTCCTCCTTCAGGCGTTTTGGAACAAAATGTGCATCATGCCAACAGGGGATCCCTCCTACACAGGTTGTGAGGAAGGCGCAGGACTTTGTGTATCACCTACACTGCTTTGCCTGCATCATGTGCAGCCGACAGCTGGCCACCGGGGACGAGTTTTACCTCATGGAAGATGGGAGGCTGGTGTGCAAAGTGGATTATGAGACAGCCAAACAGAATGGTTGGTACACCCCAGCAGATGCAAATTTAAATTATGTAAGAGTCACAGTCCAGGCTTTAGCATGTTTTCTATGAAAAATTAAAGAAAAAAATTACCCAAGAGATGTAAAGCTGAATCAAAGTTTCACTATGTCACTTTGAATATTGATTCGTGATGCATTTGCATCATAATTCCACAATTGAGAATTTCATAAACAGACCTATATAGGCTGCTGGTGCCGGTGCGTAAATCTCAATTATGTAGCATCAAGTGGACAACAGTTTATGACTCCCCCTGAATGGGATGTCAGTCTGATGCAGGTTACTTCCCCAGCTGAGGATGGTACACAGTAAAATCAACAGTGTTAGTGTTAGTTTTACAGCTGGGTGGACTGAGACAATGTAGATAAGTGTCTTGTCCAAAGGCACAAACAGGTGCTATGAGCAGGAATCAAATCCAGGCATACATGTTGGCAAGCCAGCTCCTTATCTGCTCAGCTGCCTTCTCTACAAATGTCTGCTAAACAGCCATCCTTGCTTAAAACAACAATAATTCTAATAATACTGACACAATTTCTAATTGAAATAATAATAATAGTAGTAGTAGTAGTAGTAGTAGTAGTAGTAGTAGTAGGATGAGGAGGAAGAGGAGTAAATGCCAGTAATATGAAAGAAAACAACAAAATATACATTTTTAAAAACCTTTTAAATAATAATAGCAGAATTGATGAGCACAAAATACATTTTAATTCCATCCCAAATATATGTCCATTATACATAAAATGTCATCTTATCTTAAGTCTTGCTTATTTAAGTTTTGATTGGATTACACAATAATTTTTTTTAAATTAATCCTTCCATTTTTAGAACTGCTTTTTTTAATACATTAAATTATTTATTCATTTATTTAAATCACAGTTCTTACCCTCACCATCAGATCAGGTGGAGTATGCGATGGTTTGTAACCTCAGTGGCTGTGAAGGTGGCTGAAGGCTGCAGCACGTCCTCAAACCCCAATCGTCTGGGATTTCCCAGCCATCAGACCAGATTAAGGATCTGTCAAGGCCCATGTGTTTGTTGGCGAGCAATGACATTCCCACATTAAACAAACCATCTTAAGATCGACCCCAGATGTCAATATCCCATCTGGGAATTGACCAAGACACAATTTTCCTCACCACTGAGGGATTGCCACAATGATATGTGGATCCTAAATATTAAGCAATAAATAATCTAGTTTAAATAAGTACAAACATTTCTGTTATGTAGTCTGTTGTACCAAAACCAGTAAGACTGTGAAATTTAGATTTCCTGGTCTGCACATTTTATTTGTACTTCAGATGTTAATTTAAGCTGTCCTTAAGAGCATTTTGCAAATGATTTTAGAGAGCTACATTGTATTATATTATTATTAGTTATATTCTAATAGCCAAGTGGCCTCTGTGTGTGTGTGTGTGTGTGTGTGTGTGTGTGTGTGTGTGTGTGTGTGTGTGTGTGTGTGTGTGTGTGTGTGTGTGTGTGTGTGTGTGTGTGTGTGTGTGTGTGTATGGCTCAATCACAGTGAAACCGGGGAGAGCTGACATTTGTTGTTTGGTATGCTTATGTATTTTGGGTCAAGAATGAACACTGTGAAAACAAAAAGTTGATAGGACAAATATATTTTGAGAAATTAGCAATTTTAGCTAATCGTTAAACAATGGACGTTGTGCTGCAATTCACCATGGGAGTTTGGGGTTTTGAGGTTTTAATGCTGTTATTACCTCCGCCAAGGAGGTTATGTTTTCGGCAGCGTCTGTTTGTTTGTTGGTTGGTTGGATTGTTAGCAGGATTACTCAAAAAATCCTTAACATAGTTCAATGAAGTTTTTTTTACCAGGGGTGAATCTTGGCCTAACTTAGAAGTCATTAAATTTTGGTAATGATCCGGAACATGATCTGGATCCAGTAATTTTTTTAAGGATTCTTTATCATTGCAGGATAGGGCCAATTTCAACATTTTTGCATCTAACTTCATGAAGACGAGTTACAAAGGCTGAACAAAAATTAAGTTACGACACAACAATTTAGCATTTGTTTCTCCTCATTGAATAAACTTATTAGAAAATAAAAAAACTTATGTATTTCATGCAGTTTCTCTTTATAAATACATTTGCTGAAGATCTAAGGATTTAACCCTCTGGGGCCGACACCGTTGTATACGACGGCTGAGACCAAGCTTTACTAAATTATAAATAACCTTTTAATGATATGAGATAGAAACTTACTTTTTTTTTTTTTTGCTGAAAAGTTAACTCCGCGGACTTTTGAGCCACCGTCCACCATCTTTGTACTCCTCATAGAAACTGTGTGATGACGTGAGCAATGAGAGTGTCCAATCGGAATTGGTTCACCGTCACATGGTTTTCCAAAATCTAATCGTAGGGCAGATTCACCTCACATGACACACCAAAGATTGTTTTTAGGAGTGATGTGTTACTAGTTTATTATAGTTTGCTGTGTGTTTTGAATAAATGTGTGTGGAAAATTATTTCCCGCTTTACTTTTTCCTTTCTTATTTCTGATTGTAAACCTGTATTAGACTTATAAAACACAACTATAGCATATATATTTTGAAAGTACAGGTTGTCCTGAAAAAAAAGAGACATAAAACTTGATTGTGGGATGCAGGGAGAGCTGTTAACAGCAATAATAAAACATTTATGCCAGGCAAGTGAACTGTCCAAAAAATGCCCTCAGACCCCAGAGGGTTAACCACTGAATCTGAAACATGAGGGTAGATGCGTGAAACGATGTGGAATAAGTCTCTTTGCCAAAGGGTATTCCATGTGACGTCAGTGACCCTATGGCCTTGGTGGAGGATTGCACTCTCCAAGTGCTTCTAGTTGTGGTTGATGTTAGTTTAACAGTGTTGTTAGTGATATTGATTTGTTGTGTTTTTGTAGTTCAATTGGTTGAGTCAGTTTAGATAACTATTATGTTGCTGCTACCATGAGTGAGTTAAGTGTCATGTTGGTACCATGAGTGAAATGCATATTGCTTTTAATGTCTTCTGCCACCATCTCTGTTTACCAGATTAAAATAATAATAATAATAAATTTTATTTATAACGCACTTTACATTTACAATAAAATCTCTAAGTGCTACAGCATAAAAATGAACAGAAACACATTAAAATTACACATTAAAAGCCTTTCTAAATAAAAAAATGTTTTAAGCTGCTTTTTAAAAGACTCCACAGACTGTGGTGCTCTCAGACATTGGGGCAGGGTGTTCCAGAGTTGTGGGGCAGCTGCCTGAAAAGATCTGTCGCCCATGGTGCGGAGCTTGGTCCGAGGTTGGCAGAGGCAATTTGAGTCAGTGGACCGGAGGTGTCGGGTGATGGTGTGTGGAGTGAAGAGCTCTGTCAGGTAGTCCGGGATGTGGCCATGGAGGCACTGGAAGGTCAGCAGGCAGATTTTGTAATCAATCCTGTGCTGGACTGGGCATTACAATAGTCTAGCCTGGAGGAGACAAAGGCGCAGACCAGCCTTTCAGCATCACTGAAGGAGAGGGAGGGGTGGAGCTTTGAAATGTTTCTAAGGTGAAAAAATGAGATTTTACAGAGGTGGTGGATATGATGATCAAAGGAGAAGGTGGGGTCAAACCTGACCCTGAGATTTGTTACACAGGAGGAGAAGGAGATGGAGTGGCCTGAAAATGAGATAGCTGTAATGGGGGAAGAGTGGCACTGATGTGGTGTGCCAACAAGGATGGCTTCTGTTTTGGTGCTGTTTAGCTGTAGGAAATTTCTTGTCATCCATGCCTTTATCTCCTTCAGGCAAGCTCTAAGTGTAGACAGAACAGTTGTTGGGAATGTGGGATTGGTTCGCAGGTAGAGTTGAGTATCATTGGCAAAGCATTGGAAGGAAATTCCATGCTTGCCGATGATGTGGACCCAGGGGGGAGCATATCGATGGTGTATAAGGTGGGGCCAAGAACGGACCCCTGAGGAACAAAAAGCTGTGCGTGAGTGCATGCATGTCTGTGTGTTGCGTCAAGGATAAATGGCGCCAAAACCAAACATTAATAGGTTTAATATTTTTAGAGAAGCAACATATATTAGTTAACAATACTGAACACTGGACATTGATATTTACATTCTGGACTCACACACCTATTCAGCAGGGGTTGGTAAATCATCTATATATTAAAAGCAAGAGGGCGTGTGTGCGTGCGTGGTTTTATTTAGTAAATTCAGTGTAAGTTGTAAATATGTTAAATAACAATAATGATAATAATTAATAACAGTAATAATGATAATTATTATAATGATGATAATAACAGTGTGTATATGATAACAAGACCTCAACAAGTTATAAATACATTAGGACAGTAAATTAACATTAAAAAATACATAATTAGCAAGAAATAAAAGAGCTGAATTCTTCTTCAAAAACTATTGAGGTCTAAGGTCTAAATCATTCTTGACTCACATGCAATTTCAAGTCATTATAGAAACTTTGCACAATTTATTACCACCCTTTAAAAATGTCAGCTACGTACTTTATAATCACTACCCAATCTAGAGCCTGTGGATCCCCACAGTCAACACGTTACTTATTATTATTAATATTATCATTAGTAGCAGCAGTCGTAGTGTTGAAAGATTTTCTAAATTGTATGCACCTGCATCCATCATTAATGCCATAGCAGTGCAAGTGAATCAGTGGGAAATGAGATGGACTACAAATATGTAAACCAGTGTTTGATTCTTTGGACAAGACACTGTATGAGTATTGTCTCTGTCCATCCTGCTGTACATTGGTACCGGGTTTGACACAACAGATGTGACTGTGTGTTTATTCTCTTTTTTTCTGATTTATTATGTAAAATGTAGTGAAGCTCTTACATGGTGGTGCCCCTGTAACTCTGTTCCTGTGTCACTCAGACTGCATATAGATTTATGTTCTGTGCTGCGAGGGACACATGCACAAGGACAATAATGCACTTCCATGCATGATCATCCACTTCATTTCACACACATAGACTCTGTACAAGGCTGAGTCCACTGCCTGATAAAGCCGCGTGGCCAAGGTTAGAAGAACTCAGTCATACTTTTGACGGTGCTTTCAGATGATTCAGAGGCGGGGACAAAGCGGCCGAGGACCACCATCACCGCCAAGCAGCTAGAGACTCTCAAAAGTGCCTACAAAAACTCACCCAAGCCGGCACGCCACGTCAGAGAGCAGCTTTCCTCGGAAACTGGACTGGACATGAGAGTCGTGCAGGTAGGACTTTTCTCTCTTCTTAATCACGTTCCTCACTCAGTCCAAAGTTGCTAACAATGACGTCATTGATTTGAGCCTTTTTAACCAAACCATATTTGCCAAAATGAAACAATATCACAAATGTTGAGTTCCCACATCTGGCTGAGGAAAACCTGAAATCTTCACATATATTACAGATGATGTAGTCAAAGTCCAGCCTTCAACTGAACGTCAGTTTATTGGAGCTCAGTTTCTGTCATCCTTTAAATCATCTTGACACTTTCTTTTTTAACTTTCATATTTATTTTTGACCTACCATCTAAAGTATGGCAGGAAAGATTAATGGAAAAGGGAGATTCAGATGAGGAATATCACTTGCAAGGGAACATCAGCTTAAACATTTTAGCCATGTGGTGTGTTTCTCTGTTGTGGACCTCAGGAACTTGAAAATAACAAGGACACACCCACTTTTCACCTGACTGTAGCAGGTAGATTGTGACTTTTAAGTAGAGCCCGACCGATATGGATTTTTTGAGGCCGATGCTGATAACGATATTTGGATGAAAAAAAATGCCGATAATCGATAAATCGGCTGATTTGCCGATAAATCAGCCGATATTATTTTTTTAAATGAATAAAATGTTCTTTTTTGGACCCTTAACAAAAAAGATATGAGCTAAAAGCTGAAGCTTTGTCCTCATATTGATTAACTTTATAACAGAAGAATTTTCAAGTTCAAAAAATTCAATCAAGAATTAAACCTTTGTGAAATTAGCAAATACATATCCTTAAAAAGAGTTGTGAAATACATCTGATCTTGTACCTCTTGTTGCTGTAACTTAGATATAGGTTCAGGATAAGGATGTAGATCCTTATAAACTTACTTGTATGCTTTTGTCAGCTGATCAGTGCAGTGTGACGGCGAACTACAGGGGCTGGTGATGAACACATTTAAGCAGGGGTGTAAGCAGCTCTCAGTTGAATGGAGTCAGAGTTCCATCTACTGGGCAAAAGGTGCAAGGACATTTTACATTGCCAACACAAACATTATTTCAGTAACTGTTCTGTTTATGAGAAATTATCGGCATTCTATGAGCAAAATTGTGGCCGATAGTGAGTACTTTGAAAAGTGTGTATATCGGCCAATATTATCGGCCGGCCGATATATCGGTCGGGCTCTACTTTTAAGAGCTGGGATAGACTGGTTGTCTGCCTGGGTAGTTGCCCATCCAGGACCAAAGATGGTTCCCTAGGGTGGTGGACAGAGTAACGCATGGCACCACAGCTAGATTATAAAAGGGTCATATTTCCACCTTTTCACCAATCTCAGGTTGAGTTTGTCCATATGCATCAGCTCTCTGATGCCTTTCATTCTTTACAATAACAAGTCCAGCTTTGAATTTATTGTTTTGCATCTGATGATTTAATATATTCTTGAGCAAATTCTTATACAGCAGTTCAAAAGAGGAACTGATGATACCGTTTCCCTTCTTCGTACAAATAAATTCCACTGGCTCTACTACTGTCAGGTGTGGTTCCAGAACCGGCGAGCAAAGGAAAAGCGCCTGAAGAAAGATGCTGGTCGGCACCGCTGGACTCAGTTTTATAAAAGTGTCAAACGCAGCCGGGGAGGAACTAAGGTGGAGAAGGAAAGCTCAGCCGACGATGCAGGACTCAGTGACAGTGAACTCAGCTTCAGAGGTACTTATTGTGAGCCAACCCACAACTGATCGAGCATCTATTATAGCTGAAGTCAAACAGTTTGTTATGAGAGGTGTCATTCATGCTGTCGTGGAACATGTGCAGCGGTAACTAACTGTCTCCTTACGGTAACTCACTTCCCACGATTCAAATCAGAGTGTTGTTCTCAGGCAGATTCAAAATGGCATCCTAATTTCACATTCCCATCACACCTCCCTGTGACTATACTGCCACGTCCCCCCGCCTCAGTGTGTTTCCGTGACAGAGCTTATTGGAAAAAGGAGAGCGGGTCCTTAGAGGGATGCAAACGACACTTTGGACGGCTCCACGTTATTTAATGTTTGCAAATCCTGTTTTGGGCAGTACTACAAAGTATTCAAGCCACGTTTAGAAAGAAAAGCATTTTTTATGAGAAATGAAAACATGGTGACAGAAACCCTATAAAGCATGCAAGGCTTTTAGTCAATTAGAGAGAAAGCTGTGTGGGGCATTGTTGTTATTGAAGCCACCCGGGGGAGAGATCGGGATGAAAACAAATATATGGCACTGCCGTATTATTTAGCAGTTTCTCCCGTTGCCTTGATACCTCAGCTATTGGTCCACTGGCAGTGGGTGGATATAGTTCAGCTAATCAGCTAACAGCTAATTAGCTAAGATAACTTTCTTGTGTGCAGATTAGCTTTTCAGCTAACTTTGAAAACCGCTAGCAGACAATTAACTTCCACTAAATTTCATTCTGCTAACATAAGGTCAGATAACTTTTTAAAAAATTAAGTTTAATAGTCAAAATATTCATAAACCATAAAATAAAAAAATTAAGTTTAATAGTCAAAATATTCATAAACCATAAAATAAATATGTACGAGGTCTGTGAGAAAAGTATCCGTCCTTATTATTTTTTTCAAAAACCATATGGATTTGAATCATGTGTGATTACATCAGACATGCTTGAACCCTCGTGGGCATGCGAGAGTTTTTTCACGCCTGTCGGTTACGTCATTCGCCTGTGGGCAGTCTTTGAGTGAGGAGTGGCCCACCCTCTCGTCGATTTTTTCATTGTTTAGGAATGGCTCAGAGACTGCTGCTTTGTTTGATAAAAAATTTTTCAAAACCTGTAAGGCACAACTGAGTGGACACCATTCGATAAATTCAGCTGGTTTTCGGTGAAAATTTTAATGGCTGATGAGAGATTTTGGAGTTTTACTGTCACCGTAAGGACGGCCCACAGCGCCTGACGGCGATCTGCGCTCCGAGGCGGCGGCGTCTCGCTGTTTCAAGCGATAATTTCAGGCTCTGTGGACCCAAGACGTCGTGAGATAACAAGAACTTTCAGAAGAATTTGGGATCAGGAGTTTATCCAGACATTCCACTGTTAAAGGAGATTTTGTAATGAAAGAACGTGCAGGCAGATTCGCATGTCACCTGAAAAACACCTCCGTTGGAAACCTTAACGGACAAGTTGGAACATGCCTAAGCTGTTAAACAATTTCTCAGATACTCACTTGTTGAAAGCCATTAAAAGCCGCCTGAATTTTACAAATGGTTTTCAACACGGAGGTGTTTTTCATGTCGCGGAGCAGAAGGATTTGCCACGTCGTCATGGATCCGACTCGGCAAATTCGTCCGCACGTTCTTTCATTACAAAATCTCCTTTAACAGTGGAATGTCCGGGTAAACTCCTGATGCCGGCTTCTTCTGAAACTTCTCTGTTCTCTGACGACGTCCTGGGTGAACAGAGCTTTAAATTAGGATGTTTTCAGCTCGAAACCGCCAGACGGACGCCACCTCCAACCGCGCTGCGCCGATCCGCTTTGTGGGCTGTGCTTAAAGCAGAAGAAACTGCACAACTGAAAAAGTATTGGTATCAGTATTGATATCGGTGATACTGGGCCTGTATTTCCTTGGTATCGGATCAATACCAAAATTCCCGGTATCGCCCACCTCTACTGTAAATGCTTCTGGGAAGCATTAGCATGGCTAAAAACCTTCAGCTTCGGGGGGGGGGGGGGGGCCGCTGGATCTTATAAAGTAATCGGATAAGCAAAATTGACACCACGCAAAGACAACAAGCGTCACCTTGAGGATATGTCAATCATCAATCAATCAATTTTTTTATATAGCGCCAAATCACAACAAACAGTTGCCCCAAGGCGCTTTATATTGTAAGGCAAGGCCATACAATAATTATGTAAAACCCCAACGGTCAAAACGACCCCCTGTGAACAAGCACTTGGCTACAGTGGGAAGGAATCAGGAGATATGTCGGAGCAAGAGGTCAAGCCAGAGTAAATTTGTTTTTTATTATTTGTTTGAATAAGCTATGTTGAATGGAAACTGGTCTTTAATTTCATTTAAATGTTTGTGTACATCTTCATCCTCACGTGACCTTGGCATGCTAAACCCTTTTGGGAACCTCCATATTTATGCAACAGCATGTTAAAATGTCAGCTGGTTTATTTTTCAAGGCTTTACAGCCAAAAAAACAAGCCAAAGATAAATTCTAAATGATAAAAGGTAGTAGTTAGCAGAACCTGTAACATTCTCTAAATGATTTGGTGGCTTATTTTAGCATTATCACAGTTAACCTTTCAGTTGGTAGATTAGCAGCTATCACAATGAAGATTTAGGTTATGTATACACACTACTGTCAACTGTTCTCCATGAAACCAACAGTGAATCTCACTCAGCTATCAGTCAGCAGCACTAGTGATGTATCAAAGCTTGATGCTAAGTGGCATTGTCCTTTTGTGTCCTCTACAGACGACCAGGTCCTGTCAGACTTGGGCCACACCAATGGGCTTTATGGGAGTGTTGGTGATGTCACCAACAGTGCGGTACTCAATGGCAGCTTCTCAGTCGAAGCAGCAGGGCAGCCGTACCACGACATCCGGTCAGGAAGTCCCTACGGCCTCCCTCAGTCACCGTCCTCCATTGCTTCGCTACCTGGCCACACTCCTCTTATTAACAACCTTGGCTTTAACATGGACAGTCTTGTGGCACAGGGGGGTTTGGGTGGTGTGGGACAGGCTCTAAGGGCCATGACGGGAGGCCCCACCTCAGATCTCTCCACGGGTAGCAGTACGGGATACCCCGACTTCCCGACCAGCCCTGCATCCTGGCTGGACGAGATGGACCATTCCCAGTTCTGATTCTGTTGACAGACTGTGGACAAAGTGACAGGGACAAAAAGAGAACAGACTCATGAGGCTTTTTACATTTCTTTCTGTTACTCCCCCTGGACCGGTGTGTTTTGTGATGGATGAGGAGAAAAAAGAGAAGAAGCCTGAATCTTTGACATTGTACTGGTCTGATCACTCACCAGAAACAAAAAAGCGATGAAGACTACTTTACCGACTGGAGTTAATTTGACTGAATGTTCCATCTTAATGCTACAATGCAACATTTGTATCAACGGAACTTTAGTTTTTCACTCTGACAATGAGACTGGATTATCAAGATGAAGTTCAGATGGAGGTTGGATTATACCCCATAGGGAGGAGGTGTCATCTCAACTCCCTAAAAACAGCTTGACCACAGGGTTGAAATCTAGATAAAAAGTCTCTCTAGACCCAGAAGATAACGGCATGCTCCAAATCCCTAATGAGTAGGGCTACTGTCCGGCTGTATCAAAGCCTTTACGTTGGCAACGCACTTTAGTCTCCTCTTCTTTTCTACAGAACGCAGAGAGAAAGAGGAGAGGCACAGGCACAAGGCAAAAACACAGTGTTCCATTGGGAGGGAAATTTACAAGAACAGTGGCACAAGTATGAATTTTGAAAAACATTTTTTTAATGAACTGATGAAGCATAAACACGTAAGTTATTTGGAAGTAGACGGTATTGGTCTGTCTGTCAAAGCTGATGTTTCCTCTGTTTGAATGGGCACAAGCTCATCTATATTTGTAGGTGCTTAACTTGTTCCTGCCCGTGTAAAACTGTCCTTTCCCGAGTGGAGAGTGAACGTCTGTCAGTGTTAAATTATCTGTTTCCGGACTCACGGGGATTCAAGCTGTCTGTTGGGGAGCAAATTTAGAATTCCAATCAACGTAATTACGATTCTTTTTTTTTTTGTTTTGTTTTTTGTATGACTGCACAAACAAAAACAAGGAGCTATTCTTTGTAAGCAGTTGTGGGCACAGCTAACCTAAAAGCTAGCTTCATTAACCACTTTTACGCTAACTGAAAAGGTAACCGCGATAATGCTAAACTGATAAACTGCTAAAATACTTAGCTGAAGCTACTGCTATGTTGTATTCTCTGACTTTAGCTTTGCCTTAGGTTTCTTTGGCTCTTCAACACTAACAAGAAAAAAAAACAGACCTAAAGAGATTAAATTTTAAGACTTTGTTGGGTAAAAATGGAAGTTCTCAAAAAGGTTTTAGCATGTCACGATCAGATGATGATGATCAAGATATACATATATAATTAAATAAACAAATGAAATTAAACACAGTACAGAATGTATTAAATAAATAAGAAATATTAAGAAACAAAAATACACATAGAAAGCAAATTTAATAACATAATTAATGTATTTGCTTGACGTCCTGCTGCTTTATCTTCTTTAGGTGTTACTTGTTACATTCTTGTGGCAATTTCATTGATTGGATTAGTGTGTAAGTTCCAACAGGTTTACAGGTTGACAAACATTTTTGACAGCTAAAGGTTTGTTTGTTTGTTTGTTTGTTTTACGTTTGCTGGTTTACGGTTAGCAGAACTAAATTTAGTTGAAGGTAATTGGTCTGCTACTGGTTTTTAAAGCTAGCAGAAAAGGTAATGAGTGAAAAAAAAAACTGTTAGCTTTGCTAATTAGCTGTTAGCTGAACTGTGCCCACTGCTGTTTGTCAGATAAACCAGCTAAGGATTTCCTCATGAATTATTAATTATTTGATGTTCCCAACACCAACTAGTGTTAAGCGGAGTGTTGGTGAGCGGCCACTGTGGGCCTGACAGCTGGACGGCTGCTTCTTACGACTCAGGCCACATCAGCTGCAATTAGCACGAGCTGGTCGCTATAAGGTGCTCGTAAATCAACAAACAGTTTGATATTTCCTGTGTGAGCATGTCATTCGATATAATGAATGTTTTCCTTAAAGAACGTATCACCAGGATCCTATAACCATTCCTATGTTATCTATCAAATACAACAACCAATTTGACAGACAACAAAAAAGAAAGAAGTAATTATCATTTGTAAAGGTTGACTCAAACCAGTTTTGTTCAGTCTGTGTTGCCTCAGAACGTGACATCATAATTGTTGTAAATTTTGTACAGTTTGAAAATGTGTTAGTCGTCTTGTTTCATGAGCGCTATTTATGATTATGATTATTATTATTGCCATGTGTCTTTGAAAAAGATGTAAAAGAGAGCACTGAATTTATTCATTTATGCCTTCTGTGTAATGGTATGAACTGTGTACAGTCAAATCTATATGAGGAAAATAAAGCGGAATTGTCTTTGGGTTACTTTTGGGCACATTTTTCTTAAAGGGGACATGTTATGAAATTTTTCTGTGAGTGAATGTGAGTCACCAGAGGCCTCATTTATAAATGTTCTGTACACAGAATCAGAATCGCCTTTATTGTCATGGTAATTTACACCGCAACGAGATTTGAGTGCAACTCCAAAAGGTGTTTTTTCCAATTGTTAGCCAAATAAAAGATAATGAAATTTAACAAAATAAATTATTTAAATATATGTAAAACATATGTATGTGGACAAAAGTAAAATGTAAAATGAGAATTATGTACGACTGTGTAATGATACTGCATGGGAAGATATTGCACATGGGTACAGATATTGCACAAGAACTTTGAAAATTGCAGATTAATGTGGTTTGTTATTGTTCAGTGCAGTGATTGCTCTGTGGAGAAAGCTGTCCCCGAGTCTGTTTGTCCTAGTTTTGATTGGTTGCTGGGGTGGGATGTATCTTTGATGATGCTGGCAGCTCTGCTGAGGTAGCGAGAGCTGGCAATGTCCTCCAGGCTGGGCAGAGAGCAGCTAGTGATCCTCTGGGCCGTTTTGATCACCCTCTGCAGTGCTCTCCTGTCTGTGGCTGAGCACCCCCGTACCACGCTGTGATGCAGTACGTTAGGATGCTCTCGATGGTGGCTCTGTAGAACAACACCAGCAGCTTCTCCACCAGCTTGTTCCTCCTGAGCACCCTCAGGAAGTGGAGTTGCTGCTGGGCTTTCTTCACCACCACTGTGGTGTTGGCAGTCCAGGAGAGGCTGTTAGAGAGCTGCACTCCCAGGAACCTGATGGAGCTGACCCTTTCCACACAGTCCCTTGGATGTAGAGCGGGGCTGGGTCAACCCTATTCTTCCTGAAGTCCAGGATTATTTCTTTTGTTTTTATGGTGTTCAGCGGCAGGTTGTTAGCTGAACACCACGTTGTCAGTCAGTTGACCTCGTCTCTGTAATCAGACTCATCCCCCCCCCCACTGAGATGAGCCAACCACGGTGGTATCATCCGCAAACTTTATGATGGTGTTTGAGAGATGGGTCGGAGAGCATCTTGAGTGTAAAGGGTGACAGGAGGGGGCTCACATAAAACAGCCTTGAGGGGAACCGGTGCTGAGTGTGATGGTGGAGGAAAGGTGGGGACCAAGTTTCATGGACTGTGGGCGGTTTGTGAAGAAGTCCTTGATCCACTGGCA